>NC_141542.1:14395000-14545000 GCF_021556685.1 Rattus norvegicus
AATTCTCCTAACAAGACTTACATCTCTAAGGAAACTCCTCTTAGTGTCCCTCTCAACACCCAAATCTGAAGTCTCTTATTGGAACCTCAAGGAATTCACTTTATCATTTTGAGGATAATGACCTTGAAGCCAAGAATAACCAAATTTGTCCTATTGAGCCAGAGCTGATAAGAAACAGTGAGCAGACTCTTTTCACCTCCCTTCCAGCCATATCAAAAACTTCTCTCTGGTTATGTGCAGTGATGTTTCTTCTATTACATCCTTTCTGATACATGATTTGTAATTTCTGCACTTCTATTTACAAACCTTGTAGGGACTTTCTCTGTGAATCATTGAGTTAAAATGGGGTAAGATGAAATAAAGATATTGCAGACTGTCCCTAAGGTCTTTCCTTTAATCTAGCAATCAGGCTATTCAAATAATGGCAGTGGAGAAGTTAGAGAATTAGTCCTGCATTGCTTCAAAGATTGCATGAAATCATTCTGTTAGGTGGCACATTTGAATCTGGACTGTGATCCACAGAAAATGGTAAAGATTCTCTTATATGAATAATCTGAAAACCTGTCAAACAAGGAGCAGAGATACTTTTAAAAAACTAGAATTGTGACTGATAATAAGTGGCATTTAACTATAAACATACAGCGGGAGGGCATGCTGTAAACTTGCGTTCCACCTTACTTCTATGATATGAGGTCTGGAAGGTGACAAGGTATAATGCTTACTTTCCATTGTCAACTTGACTGGACTATGAACTGTATCTCTGGGTGTGTATATCCATAATACGTTTTCCAGAAAGGTTCACCCACAGATTGGCAGCCCAATGGGAAATTAAACTAAATAGAAAAAGGTGAGCAAAACATTATCATCTGTCTGTGCTCCTAACTATAGACTCAATGTGATGAGCTTCATGACAGATTTATAATGTGTCCTGAAATTTGAGCTTAAAAGCCCAAAAATGCTGTAAGCAAAGCTTCACAGACAATTCTGGGGAAATTTTGGAAGAGCACAGTGCCAAAAAAAGGGTAGAGTGTGGAGGCCCACTCATGAGGTCGCAGAACTGCTCTATGGAGAGATGGGCTGGAGGTTATTATATTATATTTTGGTGAAGAGTCTGGCCACACACTGCTCTTGAACTAAGAATTTGATAAAGTTGATTTCACAACAATAAGGGATTATGTTTAGCAAGGAAATCTCAAGACTAGGAACTATTTATGAAAAGAAAAATGTTCAGTTAAAGTTACGTGAAAAATAGCTTTTCAATTGAACAAAGTAATTGCCTCCTCGTGTGTGTGTGTGTGTGTGTGTGTGTGTGTGTGCATATGTATGTATGTACATGTGTATGTGTGTGTATTTATATGCATGCATATGTGTGTGCATGTGTGTATGTGTGTGTATGTGTGCACATGTTTATATGTGTATGTGTGTATATGTGTGTGTGCATGCATGTGTTTGTGTTTCTGTTTGTGTGTATGTGTGTGTGTGCGTGTGTGTGTGTGTGTTTTGAATCATAAGACACTGTCCAGAAACCACTTGGTTATGAAAGTAAAGTACTGAACGCAGATGGCTGTGAGCTGCTGATGAGTAGATTTCTGTTCCTTCCTCTATTTTGCAGTTACACATGACCAGAGCAAAGGTATAATGAGAACATTAGGCAGAATTTTGCCTTCATATGCATCTATCTTCCTTGCTGATTCACATTTGGTAGAAATACAGAAAAGAAATGGATCTGGAAAGGGTGGCATATACATTTAACCCAACACTCAGGAGGCAGAAGCAGGAGAATCTCAGTGAGTTCAAAGCCGGACTAATATACAGCATGATGCTGTTCCAAATGGCAAATAGGGGGAGGGAGAGAGACAGGATAGGAAAGAAAAAGAGAAGATGAAGGGACAAGGACAGAGATTAGACAGAAGAGGAACATATATGGAATCAGGGTCTCTTACCTGAAGGCTGGGGTGGCTGAGCCCACTCAATAAAAGGGTGTCGGTGTTGAATGATGGTTCTCTGGCACTTCTCTACATCCCCATTCTGCTCAATCATGTTGACAATTTCTTGAATCCATGTTGTCCCTGGGAAGACCATAAAGATTGAGTTAGAAGATTATTCTTCAAATATACTAATGAAGGGGTGTGGATGCAGATGTTGGCTTTACCTTCTGTTCTAACCAGGATCTTGTTAGCTATAGAAGAAATACTTTAGATCTCTGGGAAAGGTAAAAAAGTAGAGACAAATCTCACCTCTTCCCAAGAAAAATGAATGGTACAGACTAAGCTTCAAGATCCCAGGGATAAGACATGTGAAGTAGCACCCATTGTGGGACAAAAAGAGCCAGCTTCTAACTGTAGGTAGTTCTAACTTAGGTGAGGAGTTCAGATAGCTCAGAGGATGAGGCTGGGGCTACTACTCTACCAGGTTACCTGATTTAGGGTAAGTACAGATGAGGAGGTCATCTGGCTTCGCCTTGAAGGTCTGAATCTGACTCCAGTTGTCGACAGTTGGATCCATCAGTGGGATCCCTGCGACCTCTTTCAGTTTTGTCTGTCTGCTCAATTCTGGGGCCAGGGCCATGATGTCTCAGGGAAGAAGGTTTAGTTCCTGTGAGAAAAGATCAGAATGGAATTCTTTTTTCTTTCTCTTTTTTTTTATTAACTTGAGTATTATTTACAGTTCCAGTCTTATTCCCTTTCCTGGTTTACGGGCCAACATAAGGGATTATGTTTAGCAAGGAAACTCCCCCTCCCCTTCTTTATGGGTGTTCCCCTCCCCATCCTCCCCCCATTGCCGCCCTCCCCCCAACAATCTAGTTCACTGGGGTTCAATCTTAGCAGGACCCAGGGCTTCCCCTTACACTGGTGATCTTACTAGGATATTCAGTGCTACCTATGAGGTCAGAGTCCAGGGTCAGTCCATATATAGACTTTAGGTAGTGGCTTAGTCCCTAGAAGCTCTGGTTGCTTGGCATTGTTGTTCATATGGGGTCTCGAGCCCCTTCAGGCTCTTCTAGTTCTTTCTCTGATTCCTTCAACGGGGGTTCTGTTCTCAGTTCAGTGGTTTGCTGCTGGCATTCGCCTCTGTATTTGCTGTATTCTGGCTGTGTCTCTCAGGAGAGATCTACATCCGGCTACTCCAGCTTGCTTCTTCTGACCATTTGCTTGGCAAGTTGTTTTGAGCCTTTCACTCTGAGGTGGTGTCTGTGTTTTTCTCGGAGGTGTGTTTCCTGTAGGCAGCAGAATGCAGGGTCCTCGTTGTGTATCCAGTTTGTTAATCTATGTCTTTTTATTGGGGAGCTGAGGCCATTGATGTTGAGAGATATTAAGGAATAGTGATTATTGCTTCCTGTTACATTCATATTTGGATGTGATGTTATGTTGTTGTGCTTTTCTTCTCTTTGTTTTGTTGCCAAGATGATTAGTTTCTTGCTTCTTCTAGGGTGTAGCTTGCCTCCTTATGTTGGGCTTTACCATTTATTACCCTTTATAGTGCTGGATTTGTATAAAGATATTGTTTAAATTTGGTTTTGTCATGGAATATCTTGCTTTCTCCATCTATGTTAATTGAGAGTTTTGCAGGATACAGTAACCTGGGCTGGCATTTGTGTTCTCTTAGGGTCTGTATGACATCTGTTCAGGATCTTCTGGCTTTCATAGTTTCTGGAGAAAAGTCTGGTGTGATTCTGATAGGTCTGCCTTTATATGTTACTTGACCTTTTCCCCTTACTGCTTTTAATATTCTTTCTTTATTTTGTGCGTTTGGTGTTTTGACTATTATGTGACGGGAGGTGTTTCTTTTCTGGTCCAATCTATTTGGAGTTCTGTAGGCTTCTTTTATGCCTATGGGTATCTCTTTTTTTAGGTTAGGGAAGATTTCTTCTATGATTTTGTTGAAGATACTTACTGTTCCTTTGAGCTGGGAGTCTTCACTCTCTTCTATACCTATTATCCTTAGATTTTATCTTCTCATTGAGTCCTGGATTCCCTGTATGTTTTGGACCAGTAGCTTTTTCCGCTTTATATTATCTTTGACAGTTGAGTCGATGATTTCTATGGAATCTTCTGCTCCTGAGATTCTCTCTTCTATCTCTTTTATTCTGTTGGTGAAGCTTGTATCTACGGCTCCTTGTCTCTTCTTTTGGTTTTCTATATCTGGGGATGTTTCTATGTGTTCTTTCTTGTTTGCTTCTATTTCCATTTTTAATTCCTTCAACTGTTTGATTGTGTTTTCCTGGAATTCTTTCAGGGATTTTTGTGATTCCTCTCTTTAGGCTTCTACTTGTTTATTTATGTTTTCCTGTGTTCCTCTAAGGGAGTTCTTCACGTCTTTCTTGAAGTCCTCCAGCATCATGATCAAATATGATTTTGAAACTAGATCTTGCTTTTCTGGTGTGTTTGCATATTCGTGTTTGTTTTGGTGGGAGAATTGGGCTCTGATGATGCCATGTATTCTTCGTTTCTGTTGCTTGGATTCCTGTGCTTGCCTCTCGACATCAGATTATCTCTAGTGTTACTTTGTTCTGCTATTTCTGACAGTGGCTAGACTGTCCTATAAACCTGTGTATCAGGAGTGCTATAGACCTGTTTTCCTTTTTTTCTTTCAGCCAGTTATGGGAACAGAGTGTTCTGATTTCGGACGTGTAGTTTTTCCTATCTACAGGTCTTCAGCTATTCCTGTGCCCTGTGTCTTGAGTCCACCAGGCACGTCGCTTGGAGCAGGAAGGTTTGTCTTACCTGTGGTCCTGAGGCTCAAGTTTGCTCATGGGGTGTTGCTTATGAGCTCTCCGGGGGGACAGCAACCAGGATTATCTGCACAGCCCTTTCCGGGAGCTTCCATGCACCAGGGTTCCAGATGGCGTTTGTTTTTTCCTCTGGAATCAGTAATGTGAGCAAAGTGTAGTCTCAGGTTTCCCACGCGTGTCTGCCTTTCTGAAGATTTAGCTCTCCCACCCATGAGATTTGGGTGCGGAGAACTGTTTATCTGGTCGGTCCCTTCAGGTTCTGGTGGTGTCTCAGGGGCAGGGGACCTGCTGCACCTGTGCGCTTATTTCCAGGAACCCAGAGGCCGTATACAGTTTTCTCTTGTGCCAGGGATATGGGCAGGTGTGCGCACTGTTGGTGGTCTCTTCCGCTCTGCAGTCTCAGGACTGCCCACCTGTCCAGGCGGTGAGCTCTCGCTCCCATGGGGTTTGGGAGCAGTGAGCTGGTGGGGGCCCAGAATGGAATTCTTAAAGTATTGTGATAAAGCATACACAACATGAAAATGACTCTTAAGTATCATAAGTGGATGGCTCAGTGGCATTAATAATATTCCTGCTGTTCTATGTCTACCATCACCTTCCATCTCCTGAAAACATTTTACTTTTCTAGATGGAAGCTAGGAGCCCACTACTGCTAAATCTCAGTGCCAGGCTACCACTATTTTCCTTTTTATCTCCTTAAACTCTAGATGCTTTAGAGTAAGTTCATTTTGTCTTCTTGTGAATAGCTATTTTATTTAGTTGAATATTCTTAAGGATCGGCTGTATTGTGGCATGCCATCAGATTTTCTTCCCAATTAATGCTAACTTTTATTGCATGCCTGCTTGTAGTGTGGTTTGTTTATCCATTTCCTTGTCCACGGGAACTTGGAGTGCCTCCTTTCAACTATTGTACTATAAACAATGCACAATACCTAAGCTTCTACATTCATATTTTTGGGTTCATAACTCAATGCAGATATGCAAAATAGTATGTTCTCATTTTTGAGAAATTGTCATAGAACTTTCCTACAGTGGCTGTATCATTTAAGAAGTCTACCAGTAGTATATAGTACTCTCTAATCACTGACATGTATCTCCCTTAAATCTCCATCCCAATAGATTTGTTTTGCTTTTCCTTCATGACTAATAATGAATATCTTCTCATGTACTTACAGTCTACTTTATGTCTTTTTTTCAGAGAGAGACACATTGTTCCACTGTTTGTGGTTGGTTGCTATACCTAGAAACTTACAAATATATGAATAGGAGGGATGAATGATCTTCTAATACTCAAGAGTAAGTGGCTATTGTAGTTTCAAAGCACATCTACCACTGCTGCTCAGAGGCATAGCAAGGTAATGTTCAGTGACTGCTACAGTAGTGAGTACCACTATTATATTTAATATAAGCAACTCGTTTTTAGTTCTTATATAATTTGAAGCCTAGAACATTAGAGGGAAAGAATATTTATGGAAAGTGTAACCGTGAATAATTGCTAGTAATTGTGTAAAGAAAACTACAGTGAATGAGAGAAACAAAAACTGTCCAGGCTGGCCAGACCAAATATCAGGATGACAGGTTCCCAGAGAAAGTTGAGTTCTCTGGAATGGATGCAGTGCTTTTAGAAAATGAAGACCCGGTTTTACTTGAAAACATTTCCAATATAAGCAGCAGCTATAGTTGTAGTATAGCAGAGAGGGTGTACTTCCCATAAAACTCTGAGATGTGATATAGTCAGCTTCAGCAGAGGAAGATAGAGTATTGCCATCTCCCCTTCCTTTCTTTTCTTTTAAGGTAAGAGTAGATAGGGTCTCTGCATATCCCAGGATTGCCCATAGCTCCCTCTGTAGCCTTGAATGTACAATCCTCCTGCTCCAGTCTCCTTGGTTCTGAAGTGGCAAGTGTAAGCTCACTCACTTAGTTTGGAGCACTGACATTTCTAACATACCTTCCATGTTAGGTCCTTCCCTTTTAATTCACATCACAGGTTTAGCATAAGTAATAATCATTCCTCTAAATATAAGAAGGCTTACAAGATTCTAAATCAATGGTTTGATAAAGACCTCAGCTAGTATCTGTCTACTAATCTCATAAAACTTCTTTAAAAATTGCTTCTAAGTTACAAGTGTGCGTGAAATTTAAGATGTTCATGCAATAAGTCCATATTCACAAAGAAAACTAATACAGAAATTGTTATTACTTAATGTATTTTTGTCCTTTTTTTTTTCTTTGAGCCTGTAGAAATAGAGTTTTAAAAAGGTTACTCATTGTCAGAGTCAGGATGTGCAGTGCCGGACGTGCCTGAGGGAGAGCCAGAGATAGGACTTGCCAAACCAGCTACCAGTTCCAAGGACACTGATCATCCGTAGCCACCCCCTCCCCTTCCTTCACTCCCCAGAAGTGAGTCATCTCCCTGAGTGAGATGAGCCACCCTACCCGAGCTGCTGAGCTGCTAGATAGCATGTACTCCTTGCTGTTGTAATTTCGAGCCGAAAGTAAGTGTGCACCATTTGAAATGACCAATCATGTGTAACCACGCAAATGTCCCTAACCTCCCCTATATAAACCCCCGAGTTTGGAAGCTCGGGGTCGATTCCTCTGTCTCCTGTGTGAGATACGTATCGACCCAGGATCCCGCTAATAGGGATCTCGTTAATAAAAGCTACCTCTTGCTGTTACATCAAGACCGGCTACTCGTGATTCCTGGTGGCACCCCACCCCATGATTGGAGCGAGAGACGAGGCTCCCCGTTCAGGGGTACGCTCTTTCAAGCCAATTGTTAAGATATAATTGCCCACCTAAACATACAAATCCCAGTACCATCCATCCCTTAGGAACATTAGTAACAACCTGTAAATACACAGAGCGAGATCTTTACATCAGTGTCCATTGTCCTGCCAGCGAGTCTCTCTCTCTCGCTCTCTTCTCCTTTCTGTTCCAGTCTCCTCCTCTTCCTTCAAACTTCTCTCCCACCCATCCTTCCTTCTCCTCCAATGACAGGCCTCCTTCTATCCTGTACCTACCCCTCACCTGTATTTTACAAATTCAATGGGGAGAAGTTTCTAGTGAAGTCACCTGATTCCTGAGTACTTGACTAGGCAGCTGTCCTTGGGGCAGTGGAGTTAGCATCAAAATACAGATAACTCCAGGGCAAACCAGAACATTTCCCCCTTTTTGTCCAGTTAAAAAGCCTTTTCACTTATATATAAATTGAGTACAATTATTACCATTCTAAAATTTATAAAGCATATGATATACTCAACACACAGTCCATCACATTTTTAGTTAAACAGAACATTTAGTTACACATTCCAGCTTAAGAAAGGCTTAAAATGTATATTATATCTTGGCTAGCTTGTATACTATCTGATAACTATCCAATAAAATATGTATTTTCAGAGTTAAACAGCCTGATAGGCTATGAGACTGTAATCAGTCTTCAACCCTGCCAGAAATCTTTGAATGACCAAATATCTATTAAGATAGGAAGCCTAACATGGCTTCCAGAACTACGAGGTTGTAGAGACAAATCTCCACTAGCACATTCCCCTATTAGCAACATGTGAGTGCAAGTCTGCAAGTCTACAGTGTCCTTTTCAAATATAAATTTTGGTATTCAGTATAACAGTTCCCAAACACATTCTCATTTTGAACTCCAGTAGAACTTTGGTGGTGGATATGGGAGTCCTCAAAGTATATTGATGATGCAGTTCCCTCTACCAGCTCATAGACAAAAGGGAATGGATTTCAAGGCCTTTAGAAGCTGAGAGTAAATTGGAGGCAGCAGCCTCAGTCCTTCATCTGCACAACAGAACAGAAGGCTGATGTTCAGCAGATGAACTGAGGAGGGATGTTTTCCCCAAGCCTCTTGGTGTGCAGACCTTCATTTCACCTAGCTGCTGTAATCTGCTCAAACTTCTGACCAAAAACAGTTAAAACAATCAGTAGGGTATGATGGCAAGCAATATGAGGGAAGCTAGCAGAAAGAGTGTGACTTTGAGGCCAGTCTGGGTTACAGTAATACTGTTTCAAAGCTCTAAACCTGTGAGTCTGGAATGCCATGCAACCAAGGGAGCCATCCAGAGCAAGAGTAAGGTTGATGTGTCGAAGCCTTGAAAATCTCATCCTGATACCAGCAGGAGTAGGACTGTTTTCCTCCTTGCTCTGGGTGTGCATTCCCTGTGCACATAAACCCTATGATCCCCATTTTTGCCACCCTTGAGGTAGTCATGGCAAAATTACAGATTATCCTTCCTCTTTCCCTGTAAGGATATGTTCAGGAATCAAATAGTCCTCCACAGGTAAATGAACATTCCAAACATATGAACACCAGCCAGTAATATACCCTCAGTATGAAAACTCCTACCTACTCTCCGAGGTATATATAGCCCTTAATAAGCCCAATAAGAGAGAGCTATTTCACTGAAAACCATCACTAAAGAAGGCTATTTATCCCTTTGCATTCACTCCAACTGACACCCTGTGAAATCCACCTACCAGAATAAACTTTGTTCTTTTCAGTCCTGCTCAGTGCACAATGGTACCTGGATACCTCAAGGGCAGAAGCAGACCTAGGCTGGCACAAAACAAAATAAGAATAAAGGAAAAAGTTTGAGTTAATTAATTCATCCTTTGTTTTCCTAAACAAAATTGCAAGTATGCTTCTGCCTCTGCCTCTGCCTCTGCCTCTGCCTCTGCCTCTGCCTCTGCCTCTGCCTCTGCCTCTGCCTCTGCCTCTGCCTCTGCCTCTGCCTCTGCCTCTGCCTCTGCCTCTGCCTCTGCCTCTGCCACTGCCTCTGCCTCTGCCTCTGCCTCTGCCTCCAAAATGCTGCGATTACAGATACATACTACCACGTCTTGTTGCATCATTTTAAATTGCTCAATTTGTGAGCAACAGCAAACTATTTGCATAAACTAATAATGCAATATCATTGGTGAATATGATGGACTGAACTGTGTGCCTCCACATTCACATGTTGAGCTCTAATCTTCTTACTTTAAAATGTGATAGTTTGAGACAGGGCCCTGAAGATGTCATTAAGTTGAGATGAGGCTCCAATTCTATCATATTAGGGTTCTTCTTAGAAGAGATTTAGACATACAGAGAAATACCAAGGGATGTACACAGGGAACAACATGTGTGGACATAGTAAAAGACGGCCCCCTGCAAGCAGAGGAAAAGGCCTTGAGAAACCATACTGACAGACACCTTGATCTGGAACTTTTTTGTAGGAATTTTTTTTAAAACTGAGCAGAATAGCATGATCAGTTAAAGCTCAGAGACCTGCTGTTTCATTGAACATTGGAAAATAAAGAAAATTATGCATTTCTCTTAGTGTTTCTTTGTTACTTGACCAAACAAGTAAATGAATTTAAATAAGTTTAAAATTATGACCTGGAGGTAAGGACTGAAAATCTTCAGTTGACAGAGACCAGCTCATTAATAGAGTCTGTGTGGTATAAAGGTAGATTTGAGGGGCTGAGTGAGGCCATGGAAGTATGTACAGTGAGTCAGGTGGGGGCTGATGTGTAGTTCTGTAGTAAAGGTTTGCCCAGTGTGCACCATGCCCAGCTTGACAATGTTGGGGAGGAATAGAGGTTTCTGAATGCCTTATCTTACAGTGATACAAAAGCCACAGACACCCAGCTGAAATCAGATTCTCAAGTTTGAATGTGTTCCCAGAATTGGAATTTGATGTGTGCACAAACCTCACTTCTGCTGCTGAGCAGAAGCAGAGATCACAGGGGAAGAACTGAAAGCAGCTTCCTGTGCTACTGAGCACCAGTGCCTCGCAGACTGGGTACATCAAATACTGAGAATGACACTTTCTACTTCTGATAACCTCATAGAAGGTCAAGGAGCACACAGGTAGAAATACACCTGCCATCTGACAGCCCACAGCATGCAGGCTAGAAGAGAAAAAGAGTGCTTCCTTGGGCTTCTACTTATAGGTGGTCTCAGCTATGGTCACTGCTATTTTTAGAGTAAGGCAGATAGACACACAGACTTTCCCAGGCAGGCTCCTTTTCGTCCTCTGAGGCCAGGTCCCTGTGGCCTCCTTTGTGAAACAATCTCTAGTCTTTTCCATACAGTTAACCTTTCATCTTGTTTTCTGAGACAGGTCCTCACACTGTCCTCCAGACACGATTTGAAATCATAACTGTCCTCCACCCTCAGCTGCAAGAGGATCTAAATTTACATGAGAACTTCCCAGATCTTATGCCACAGTGCTATGGTTACTTGCTTATATAAGTAACTTCCCTAAGCAGGAGACCTGGTCCAGTTCCTTTTATAGGCCTAGCTTGAATGGTGTCCACAGACTTAGATGAAAGAGGGTCCAGTGTGGTGAAGAAATAGTCATAGCCAGAGCAGTGTAGATGGCTGACAGGAGGGGAGTCTTTGTGAGGGAAAAGTACAGTATGCACATAGAGATGGTATTGTGGAAAGGTGTCTGCATGAATTTCTAAGTTGAACACAGCCAATGTTAGCTTCAGATTTTTTTTATTATTATTTTTCTTAGGTTTCTTAAGACTTAAGATCTTTCTGACTTGAGTTACACCACTTACACATTAGCACCTGTATGTCTGAGAACTAAGAACATACACCAACAAGTTATGCCAAATGTTTCAGATAAGCTGTGTTCTTACCTTCAAACTCTAGTTTTCACCAGTCTAAAAGCTGGACTGCCCAGTGTTCGGTAAGTACAAAGGTACATTTAGAGGAAGGAGGAAAGTATTTCTGGTATATGGCAAGCACAGAGGCTCAAATTCTACTATGCCAAATGTACCCAACCTTTAGCAATCAATCTCAAATGCTCTGCAATCAACGAGATCAGCTAGAGCTTTAATCAACAGAGTCACGACTATAAGAAACAAACTTTGGCATCTGGCCAATGAGGAAGTAAGTCTCACTGTTTAGGGATCACTGTTCTATAAATCTTCACTACCTTAAGTACTTTCAGACTCAAGGCTGTTTAGAGAAATGCACAGAGGCAAACACACTGCTCCTCCCTCTCTAAGACCACCTTGTTCCCCACTATGTGCAGGCCCTGGCTTTGTTGCAGAGTCCCCATGCTACGTGGTCTTCTTCCTCTCCAGTCTGATAGAGTTTAAAGTGGGAAAAACAAGAGTATTGCCATGCTTATGTTCAAAAAGAAAAATAACTCAAAAGCTGACACATTCAGCCTTTTGCTCAAGGCACCCTGTGCCTAGATGAGTGCAGCCCTTATAAAGTTACTCAAACCTGGCACATGAGGCTTACATCCATGACCTCATTTACCTTTTAAGACTCGTGATGCTAAGGTGTGCCAAACTAAAAAATTATTAACCACCAGGATTCACTAAGTAAACTAATTCCCAATCTCCCCTTGACTGTGATTAAAAAGAAGCTTAAAGCATGAGTGAGTTTAAAAAGATATTTCAGAACACGAGTCTAAAGAATCTTTGTTTTTCTTCTACCACAAGAGCTAGTCTTAGTTACTTGGGTCCTGTTCTGTTGGCAAGTAAACAGACTTGGGTTCAGTAATGGAGAAACTAAAATACTGGCTGCATGGTCTCAGGTATCCAGTGGAACCTTCTTAGAGATTTCTTTTCCATATCTATAAAATGTGAGTCATGCTAACTACCTCCAATCAGTACTGTTAGATTAAAAACATGGAACCAGGGCTCTGAGGTTAGAGTGGGTGGGTAAGAGAGGGAGCATGCTCATAGAAGCAGGGGGAGGAGGTATGGGAGAGAGGGAAAGGGGATAACATTTGGAATGTAAATATATAAAATATCCAAGAAAATTAAAATTTAAAAAGAAATAAAGAGAGAGAGAAAGACAGACCCAGCACAGACTAAGTAGTTACAAATGCTGGCTTTTTCCCTTTCTTTCCAGAACATATTCATTGATGCACACATATGAAGAATGACAGAACAAAAGTTTAGACGAAGAAACTATGTATATATTTATTTATACTCACATCATCCCATGATATATATATATATATATATATATATATATATATATATATATATATATTTGCATGAAGAAGGCAAATTAAATTCCTTGATGTTGTTCTTGGCAACCTCAGATCAAACTGAGCTTACTAGATCTCTTCTGGCAACTTCCAAACTTGCTTTAGCCATGAAATTAAAGCTTAACTCATCTTTTGATACTGTAATTCCTCCATGGCTGATATGTCTTCTACCACCTCCTTTCTAAAGAGGTTTTGTTTGTTGACTCGCAAGTCACAATTGCCCTGTAGCAGAAGACCCTGTGTCCTAGTATCTGTGTGGAGATATCCTACGTTGCATGCTACTATTTTCACACTCAAAGTGTCACTCTAGACTCTTTATCCCATATAAGAGTGATATTGCTAATTGAACAGCTATGTATTGAGGGTGAATGCAAAAGAGATAAATCAATAGGTTCTAATAACCTGGCATATGTATTTAGTGAGCATTGATTACAACTGATTCCTTCATGGTCACAGTGATGAACTAAAGTGACACACACCCCTCCAACAGCTCTATTTGCTTCCTCTAACACACAACAAACTGTGGGCCACCAACCAGACGCCAATAAATGAGAAAACAGAAATGGTATACAGCTTGCCACAGTTGAAACAGGCAGCTAGAAGCCAGGGGAAAAGATGGTAAAAGTCCTCAAATATTGAGTCACTCCTGACAGCCCATTGTTCGAATAAAGGAGCCTCTAGAAAAGAAAATCTGTAAATATTTATAACCATAAATGCACTAAACACAAATTCATAAAACAAATACTGTCTATTAGATCTAAATCCACAGATTAACCACCACAATGACATTTGATGACTTTAGTATCCCATTGTCAAAAACTGAGAGGTTGTCCAGACACAAACTAAACAGAGAAACACTGGAACTGAATGAAATCGCAACACAAAAGGACAAAATATATCTTATAGCACATCTACCTGAACATTAAAATTATACTTTCTCCTCAACGAGACAAAGAAATCTCTCTAATATTCACCGTATATTAGAACAAAAAGCGACTTTCAACAAACACAGGAAAATTGAAATAACTTCCTGCATTCTATCTGAACACAATGAAATATTACAGCTTTGAATGCTTAATGAAAATCTAATTGAGAGATCAAAAAATCAATAACTTAATGATACATCCAAAAGCCTTGAACAAACCAAACCCCAAACCAGTAGATGAAAAGAGGTCAAAAGTTAATGAAATGGAAGTAAAAAAAAGTTTACAAAGAATCCATTAAATTAAAAGTTTCATCTGAAAATATTTTGGCAAACTCTATGTTAATCTAAGCAAAGTAAAAAGAACTCACATGTAGAAAGCCCTGAATGAAAGCCTAAGTCCATGTGTGTTTTTACAGACCCAAATAATAAAATGAGAAATGAAAAAGGAAATATTATAACATATAAATGAAATTAAGAAAAGTATAAGAACATATTTTAAGTCTCTTTTCCACTAATCTAAAATACCTGAAAGAAACAGATGAATTTTTAGAAACACTTGACATATCAAAATTAAACCAATAAAAAACAAATGAGCTAAAGAGATCCATAACTTAGTAATGAGACTGGAGAAATAATGAAAATAAAACATGTCCCAAATAACCAGTGCCAAAGATCAGGTGGACTCACTGCAGAATTTTAGCACAAGTTCAGAGAAGAACTATCCAATTGCTCACAAAATAGAAAAAGAGTGTATGAGCCAGCAGATATAGAGGACAGCTATAAAATGCTGACTTCTGGAAATGACACAGCTGGTGCAAGAATCAAGTAACTCAGAGCAGATGTGGTTACCGGTATAACACCTGTACAAGATCATCAAGCCAGTTAATTACCCTGTAGTAGATAGTCCTGTGTCCTGGTGTCTCTGCATACACTGCATGCAACTATTTCACACTTGAAATGGCTTACAAGAATTGGTAAATCCAATCACAGGACCCATGCCCTCTTCTGGCTTCTGTGGACACAGGTAAAGCCCTCAAACATAAAAGAAAATTACTCTAAACAACTTCTTTTAAAGAAAAATAACATTTTTCTTCTTAGCCAACATCATTTGAAATTTGCCCTTGTCAATTGAAGAGCCAACAATCCTATTCATCTTTCAAAATGTGTAATCTATTTTCTTACATTTTTGGTTGTTAGCCTAGCCTTTAATGGCTGAGCCATCTCTTCAGCCTAACAGCATATTTTCTATTCAGTGTTTAATGGCATTTCATTTAAAGGACTAAGTAAAGTCGGTGCTATATGCTATCTTTAATTACTTACAGTTAGTGTTTAAGCACAAGCAGTATGTGTGTCTAAGGATAGTAAGCAGAACAGATGCACGTCTTGCTTTTCTAACAGTCTCTTCCAAAGGTCCTCCTTCAGATTAGTGAATTCCCTGATCCAAGGTTAACTGGCAGCACAGGAATCCACACACTTTGACCCCATCCTGGAGGCACCAGAACATCTTGGCATGAATGCTGTGGCTTTCTTCAGGAAATCACCCCTCAGTGTTGCCATGTTGTATTATGATTAATAAGTTTACTTTTGATAGTATTGGCCACATATATGTTTGAAATCAGGGTTGGACTTTTGTCCTCTAGAGGAAAGAGCATGCAGGCTGAATTAATTCTCAATGTGGGAGGAAAGTGACAGAAACATTCTTCTTGAGGGCCTCTGTTCAAGGGAGGGAGAACAGTGCACTACACTTATGTCTTTTGAGACTTTAGGGGGCTATTGGTGATGTCTAGTAGCTTCTGGCAACATGTTCTAGTTAGAAAGCCAAAAGATTCTATGAACAGGTAATAGGAGGCTTTGAATTCTATAAAAAGATGGAAAGAAATACTGATATTGTTCTAGTAATTAGTGATGATGGCCATTTATTCATTAAATATTGGTTGATTACTAGGAACTGTATCAGACATGGAGGAGTGTTCAAAGAAAGAAGTGTTAAAAATCTTAAGATTTTTAAAACTTGACACTGCATGTGTTGTTACCGCTCTCAAAATCTTAAGAGAAATGGCCCAAAACTCCTGGGTTGAGTATATAGTCCTATCTCCTGCTTCTGTAAAAGACAGTGGAATTCTGGAGACAGGTAAGATAAAAGAATGTGCAATAGGACAATGTGCTCCCTTGGTTCTGTCCATTCAGATGCACTTACTGGCTGGTAAACATGGTTATCCTGAAAACCTTCAGTGGTGGCACCCTCTACATAGCAGGGTCTTAGTTTGATTTCTCTTCCTATTACAAAATAGCCTAGACTAGGTAATTTATCAAGAAATGAAGAATAGAGAACCTTGTGACCTCTGAGGCAGAGGTATCACACAGTGAAGAACAGGAAACATTCTTGTTCTTGCCTTATGTATTCTCACCCAATCCTATTTACTTTTCAAGGACCCTTCTAAATAGCATTCATGCATGAATGTGGGATGATTGTTTCTAGCACATGGTTTTTGTGGTACACTTTAAACTTAACATTAAAGACCAGATGTATATATTGGGCAGCATCATATGATAAATATGTTATGATTTACTGATCGATCATATGGTAACTTTGCAAGTATGCAGTTGTCTATTTACTGTGAAATCAGTTACAACACACTAAGTAGATAGGCATGACTGTATTCAAATGTTGATTTCTCTGCTCCCGTAACTTCTTGTAATCCAGACATGGCATTGTAATGCTTATTCCAATATCTCCTGTCTCGCTGATATATACTTATTTCTCCCCATTTATTCTCCGATTTGTCAATGAAAACTGATCAGCCAATGACTGAGCAGGGGAGAGAACAGAGGTGGACTTCCGATTCCAGTGAGTGGAGAGGAGTAAAGAAAGGGGTCAAAGAAAAGTCAACACAAAGAGAGAGTCCGAGTGATACCTGGAAAAGTGCCCAGAGCAGAGAGAGCCAAATCAATACTAAAATGCAAGTATCTTGGGAATCTTCCCTGAGAGGTAGTCAGATTAGCTTAGAGGGTTAGATAGACTAATAGCTACTCAGATATTGTTCTGTAAAGCTTATCAAATAAATCTTATAGTCTCTGTCTCATGTACTTGGAAGATAACCAAGATAAACAAGAAACTGTTAATTATAAAATTGCACTAACAAGATGAGATGTCAGATGTTATTTCAATTTTCCTATGTTCATGAAGACTTACTTTTTCTCCTAATAGTGTGTTTAGTTTTGGATAAAATGTCATTAACTGCCAAAATAAAATTTAGTGTCTAATGATTGGGTAAAACATTGTAAGAGTCCCATTAGCTCCATTCAATGTATGATGTAATTAACTCCAGAGTTTTTCTGTTTAGCTTTTGTCAGGGTGGCCTGCTTATTGGTTAGAAGTAGGTCCTGAAGTCACTATGCCTGTGTGATGCTCGACATATAATTTTGGATAGAGTAGTGTTTGTAGTATGAAAGGGGGTGCCCTTACATTTGGTACAGAAATGTTTAAAACTGTAACATCCTGTTGGTAGTTTTTTCCTTTAATGAGTATGTAGCTTCCTCCCTTATATCTTCTAATTAGTTTTTGTTGGAAGTATATTTGTCAGATATCAAATAGTTAGCCTGCTTGCTTCTTGTCCTCATTCCCTTGAGTACATTTCTCTATTCTTTAACTCTAAGATGGTAACTGTCCTTGATGGAGAAGTGTGCTTCTTCCAGGGAGCAGGATCCTGCTTTTCAATCCAATCTCTTATTCTGTATCTTTTTATTAAGAAATTAAAAATATTAACAGTTATTATTGAGTATTTATGAATTTCTGTTGTTTTTGTGTTCCTGACTCACTTTTTAATCATCTTTTGCCTACCTATTTTGGGATTATTTACTCATTGTGCCTTCTTTTGGTCTATAATTAGTGCCGTGTGTAGAAATGAATTGGTGGACAGAAATTGTTGATATTTGTCCTTACTGTGAAATATTTTTTCTTTAATCTTTCATTATGTTTGATAGTTTTACTAGGTAGACTGGGCTGACATCTGATTTTCTTAGAGCATGCAGACTATTTATCCAGGTCATTCTGACTTTCTGCATGTCTGCACAAAAACTCTTGGAAAGATTTCATATTAATAAGCAAATGATACACATGAACACTTTAGAAAAACAAGCAGAAGCAATACCCCAAAAGTACAGACAGAAAGAAATAGTCAAACACAGAGATCAAACTAATAAGATAGAAATAAACAAAAAAAGCAATACGCTAAAACTCAGTGAAATTAAGAACTATTTCATTTAAAAAATCAACAGTCCTGACAGACTTTTAGACAAATTAGCCAGAAAAGAAAGAGAATCAAAATTAGGAAAATTAGAGATGTGAAAGAGAGCCATTACAACAGACACTGAGGAAATTCAGAGAATCATAAAGATATAGTTTAAAAATCTTTATTACACTAAACTGGAAAACATAAAAAAATGCATGAATTTCTTTTTTTTTCATTTCATGTATATATATATATATATATATTTTCATCTTTATTAACTTGGGTAATTTACAGTTCAACTGTTATTCCCTTTCCCGGTTTATGGGCCAACATCCCCCAACCCCTCGCCCTCCCCTTCTTTATGGTTGTTCCCCTCCCCATCCTCTCCAATTACCGCAATCCCCCCTACCATCCAGTTCACTAGATGTTCAATCTTGGCAGGAACAAGAGCTTCCCCTTCCACTGGTGCTCTTACTAGGCTATTCATTTCTACCTATGAGGTTGGAGCCCAAGGTCAGTCCATGAATTGTCTTTAAGTACTGACTTAGTCCCTGTAAGCTCTGGTTGGTTGGTATTGTTTTTCATATGGGGTCTCAAGCACCTTCAAGCTCTTTCAGTCCTTTCTACGATTCCTTCAACGGTGGTCCCGTTCTCAGTTCAGTGGTTTAAGATTGCATTTGCCTATGTATTTGGTGCATTCTGGCTGTCTCTCGGGAGAGATCTACATCCAGTTCCTGTCCGCCTACACTTCTTTGCTTCATCCATCTTATCTAGTTTGGGGGCTGTATATGTATAGGCCACATGTAGGGTAGGCTCTGAACGGATGTTCCTTCTGCGTCTGTTCTAAACTTTGCCTCTCTATTCCATGCCAAGGGTATTCTTGTTCCCCTTTTAAAGAAAGAGTGAAGAATTCTGATTTTGGTCATCCTTCTTGAGATTCATATGTTCTGTGCATCTAGGGTAATTCGAGCATTTGGGCTAATATCCACTTATCAATGAGTGCATACCATGTGTGTTTTTCTGTTGGCGAGGATGTGGATAAAGAGGAACACTCCTCCATTGTTGGTGGGATTGCAGACTAGTACAAACATTCTGGAAATCAGTCTGGAGGTTCCTCAGAAAATTGGACATTGAACTGCCTGAGGATCCAGCTATACCTCTCTTGGGCATATATCCAAAAGATGCCCCAACATATAAAAAAGACACGTGCTCCATTATGTTCATAGCAGCCTTATTTATAATAGCCAGAAGTTGGAAAGAACCCAGATGCCCTTCAACAGTGGAATGGATACAGAAAATGGGGTTCTACTACACAATGGAATATTACCCAGCTATCAAAAACAATGACTTTATGAAATCATAGGCAAATGGTTGGAATTGGAAAATATCATCCTGAGTGAGCTAACCCAATCACAGAAAAACACACATGGTATGCACTCATTGATAAATGGCCCATACGTATACAGCCACCCAATTAGACAAGATGGAGGAAGCAAAGAAGTGCAGGCAGACAGGAGCCAGATGTAGATCTCTCCTGAGAGACACAGCCAGAATACAGCAAATACAGAGGCGAATGCCAGCAGCAAACCACTGAACTGAGAACAGGACCCCCGTTGAAGGAATCAGAGAAAGAACTGGAAAGCTTGAAAGCCCTGGGTCCTGCTAAGACTGAACACCCAGTTAACGTGATTGTTGGGGGGAGGGTGGCAATTGGGGGAGGATGAGGGGGGGAGCAGCTAGCGGGATGTTGGCCCGTAAACCAGGACAGGGAATAACACTCGAAATGTAAATAAGAAATACTCAAGTTAATAAATAAATAAAAAAAAGTTGGAATCTGAATGTCTTCATCCCACCCCTTATATTGTTTGACACCATGCAAAAGGTCAACAGAACAACACAGATAATGCACATTTTTATTTAGTAACAGTTCATGCTTATATATTATGGATTACAAATAATTTAACTTAACATTATCCTAAAATGCAAATATCCTTCACTCTTATATCTACATAAATTTCTTAGTAAATCACTACAACAGAAACAGATTTTTGGTCAGTCATGTGATTCCTAAGCACTTGGTTACCAGTATACTATGGAAAATTACCACTCTCCTTGTGTTAGCTGAGATCTTGGGATCTGGGGAGAGGTACCACCAGATTGTAGTTTTATTTGAAAGTACTACCTCAGGCAATTACAAGAAGTTGGGCAGGATTCTAGAAGGGTCAAGCTTCCTAGCCAATTTGGTGTGTGGTCTATTATCCTGAGGTGGTGTTGTTTCAGGGTTCCACCAGTGTGCCCAGGGCAGGGATGGCAGAAATGGCTGTTCAGGGTACTCGGAGTGGGTGTGGTCCTGTGAAAGGCATGGGGCTGCAGGCCTGAATATGACTGTGCCCTAAGCTGAGCAGTGAGTTGAGTAAAGTTGAGTTTCTAGACCTCTGACCACTTCTGACCGTGTGGAAGTCCCATGCTGCTGTCCAGTGTTGCTGAGCCTTGGATCCTTCTAGAAATTTTTCTCCAATTGCTGTGGAGCTTAGGAAGGTGTATACCTTGTTTGAACACACTCCAAGGCCTGATATGTGTTCCATAAAGCCTGAAACTGTAGACAGCGCTGGCAGGAACATTGATGAAGAAATCCCAGAGGGAGCCTTCACTCAGACAGACTGATGGACAAATACTAGGATTGTGGTAGAGTGCGATATGGCTTTTCCTTTAGAATTTATTGTTGATATATTCTGCATGTGATGTTTTCAGCATGTTTGTTGTGTTGATGTATAGATAATTCTACCTGCTCCTGTCCATTAAGAAACCCAGCACCATCAGTAGCTACAGAAGGACAGTATACTCTTGCTTCTTCATTGTTCCTTCCCCTGTAAACCAATGATAAGCCCCTCAAGACACAACAATCCCTCTGGTACTGGAAAGCTTTGGTAAAGGATAAGAAGTCCAGGGAAATGTCCTTTATGGTTGTTTTGTTCCATTGACAGTTCCTATTGTGCAGTGTCTAAGCTGTCCTCCGGCTCATTATTAAGGTTAAGGTCATTTTGAACTCTCGATCCTTCTTCCTCTGCAACTTATGTCTTGACATGGCAGGCTTGCCCAAACCACATCTGGACAATGTGCTGATTTGTTTTATGCTTTGAATGTTTGTTTGTGACAGATACCTTTGTTGTTTCTGTTCTTTGTTGAATGTGGTATTTATGAAAGGCTGGCTTCAGAGACTGGAATAGAAAGGATACCATCAACTTCTATCCTCTGACAGGAATTAGAGAGCAGGACCTGTAGCTCAGTGGTAGAGTATTTGACACAGGATGTCCTAGGTTCAATCCCCAACTCTGCCAAAATGGAAAGGAGGATAGAGGACTATCACAGTTTCTTTTCTAAATGTTTAGAAGAATTTACCATTCATCCTTTATAGTATTCAAAGCCAGACATCTTATTACTCTGGAGGTAGAGGAAAGTGAATGTCCATGAGTTTTAGAGCATCCTGTTATAAGGGTGCACTTATAAGGGTAAACCGGCTCACAAGGTAAAGGGGCTTGACATGCACCTTCATGGTCTGAGTTCAATCCTCAGGAATTCACATGGTTGGAAGAGAGACCTGCTTCCCACAAATTATCCTCTGACCTCCACAGGCACATAGTAGCAAATGCAGTGTGGTGTGTGTGTATGTATATGTGTGTACGTGTGTGAGAGTGAGTGAGTGATTTTTTAAATAACAAAGTCAAGGAGGCTTACACTTGAAGAATGGCACCCAAGGTTGACATTTCTTGCTTTCACATTTATACACTTGTGAAAAATCTTCATAAACATTAATAGGCACCACTCCACATACATACATATGATGTATACAAGAAAGTAACATCTCAAAGCACTGCTTTACATCAGTACTGGAATTCAGGGCACTTGAGCACAGTGTAACATTTCAACAAAGTACAGCTATGCCTTTTTCCAGTTGACCATTAACATGAATTCCTGAGAATGTCTGTGACTGAAATCCACAGGTTAAATAAAAAGTCATGAGTTAATTCATTTCTCTAAGAGCAAAGAAACCCTTGCAAGAAATAACACAAAGAAACTGCAGGAAGTGACAGTTCAAACAGTGTAAATATTTATATATTTTCGGTTCCAGAGAGAAATTCTATAGGAAACTTGGATATGTCAAATTATAAAGACACAATTTATAAGGGGTAATAAGTAGCTAATGTTGTTAATTACAAAGAAGTCACATAAAAGATAGAAAAAAGACAAATAACCCAAGAGGAAAATGTGAATTCTTGTGGTCAAGGCCTTTACAGACATTGAATCTTTTAGTTACCTTTAAGGGAGGTCCTGCTGCTGAATGTCAGGCAGTGAGGGTTGGCAGAAGGGACTGGAAACAATCGCGAGTGTCTCGCTTCTATGATTTACAGGCTGTATAGTGTCAGGAAAAATTCATGGTCCCATACATATTATTTCTCTAAATCCTAGGTCTACAGATGTTTCCAAACATGCCAAGTCTCTAAGTGGGAAGAGATGGTGCTAACTCAGGAATTCATTAGTGTAAACCATGATCTATCTTTCTTGAAGTGTCGATGTCTAAATCCTGCCACCTTGCATTGTGCTTTGACCTGGAGCACCCTGTTGGTTGATAGGAAATGAACCATTAATGACTTGCCTGGTGCGTATTTGCATGTTTGCCTAGTTGGGGGTGTTAAGAGAATCATCATTTAGCAGAGATTTGGTTTTGTCACTAAGGCCCCAATGAACTTTTTTTTTATGTTTAACTTATAGAACCTCATGAGTACAATTCCTAAGATACTTTCAGTATCATAGCACTCACATGTGTCTTTGTGTGTGTTTTTGTATGTGTGTGACTGCTATGTTTCTGTGTGTATGTTTTTGGTCTTTGCTATTTTGTGGACTCTTCTTTTTCGCACTTTTTATCCCCTTCTCTCTGGTTTCACCTCATAACATTAGATAAGGCAACAGGGTTATAGAGGGTAGAGAGATAGAGATGCCTGAATTTTTCTTTTGTTTCTTCTTTGATCACAACTACTTACAAATTATAAACAACCCCCATTAAGGACCAACAGTACCAACACCCTCTCCAGCCCTCACATTTATGTACCCTATGAAAAGTTCCTGGAAATTCAAATGTCATACAATCACATAAACCATCTGAAGTTGGTGAACCATACTTAAGCTAGAGTATGAGCCAAATCATGGTCAGCAGCCACAGAAGTCTGAAGTATCCCAGTATCCCTACACCTAATTTTAAGATGAAAGCTCATTCTTACAATATGTCTGGGTGTTTTCCCCCTAAAACACAAAATTTGCAAATTCTTAACAATGCCACCCTATTTGATTTTGGTACCAATCAGGAGCCCCACTGTTCCCTGACCAAAATGTATACACATGGCCACATCTAGGTAGAACATATGCTTTGCTCACAGATTTGAATTATGAGCAAACTAAATTGCAACCCACTCAACTTATGAGAGATACTTTGGCGATGACCACTTGGGAACTTTTTTTTATGGGTCCCCACATTTGCCTTGTTCTCTGTCCTTGTTATTTTTCTCTCAGTTCTGTGAGCAATTCTGTACCCGTACTAGTTTCTGTTGTACTGGAATAAGGTGATCCATGTTGTGCTTGCTACCATAGAAACAAATGAACACACACACACACACACACACACACACACACACACACACACACACTGAATCTTTAAACTGCATTTTAGTCAGACATCCAGCATTCTTCTCTCTGTGTAGTGAATGATTCACACATACACAAGGCTGTTGCATTGCTCTTGAGTCTCCATCTGTGTTACACCTAGGTTAAAGGTTAACTTAGAACAGTTAGCAGTGTAACCTGCTGGGCTACTTACAGTGTGCACATTCAGCTTCCTTTCTACTCGATGAAATACGGATGTGCCTCACTAACATAGAACCAAAAAGTGTCCCTCAGTATTCCCATCAGTGGTATTTATTATTAAAGAACTCTAATAATTAATCACTCACCTCCATGGACCTATATGACATATGTTAAAACTACACAAATGCAAAACTCAAAAGGGCATGGTTAAATACAATCTTAATAACCTTTGCAAGACAGTCAACATAGCACACATGTGTATTGTACACATCCACATCACTTTATAACACACACACACACATGCACACACACCATACACACACACACACACACACACACACACACACACACACACACTCAAAGACTCAAAGAGAGAAAGAGATAGAGCAAATACTACCTTTTAAAAGTAGAATTCCTTAAAACGATACATTATCCACATAATATTCTAAAGTGATGGTACCATATTTCTGCTTGAGATATCATTTGAGGATTATTCAGTACCTACCACTGGAAGAAAAAAGGTCTGAAACTTTGATTCATTCTTCGCAGGTAGAGGTACTAAGGGCCCAGAACTAATTAAAGTCCATATACATATGCATTCTTTTCTGTTCATCTTTTGTTTGAAATGTGTGAGTGCCTGCCTGTATGTTTGTTTGTACACCTCCTGGAATTGGATTTATAGTTGTGATTTATCATGTAGGTGCAGGAATTGAATGAACTTGTGTCTTTGCAAGAGGAACACATGCTCTTAACCACTGAGTTATTTCTCTAGCAGTCACAGTCTTGAGAAATCATAAACACTTGCTATGAAATAGACTGAGTGACTTTCAAGCACATACTTTAAAAAAGTGAAGTGAACTCTTCTCATCGGCTCCTCTGAGGAGAGGAACTCCATGATGGGAGGCAAGCTGAGCAAGAAGGGTTACAATGTGAATGAGGAGAAGGCCAAGGACAAAGACAAGAAGGCTAAAGGCTCGGGCACCGAGGAGGAGGGGACCCCAAAGGAGAGAGAACCCCAGAAGGCCGCCCACACCACTGAGGTCAAGGAGAGCGCAGAGAAGCCCAAGGACACTCCAGATGGGGAGGCATGGGCTGAGGAAAAGGAGGCCGACCAACAGGCGGCCGGTAAGGAGGAGGCGCCCAAGGCCCAGCCCAAGAAGAGCGAGGGCGCCACGGAGGAGCAGCCCGAGCCCCGGCCAGTGCCTGAGCAGGAGGCGGCCTGGCCCGGGCCCGCGATGGGCGGCGAGGCCCCCAAGGCCGGCGAGGCGAGCGCCGAGCGCCTAGGGCACCCGCGCGCCGGATCGCGCGCCCCAGGAGGGGGGCGAGGCCAAAAAGACTGAGGCACGCGCCTCTGGCCGCGAGGCGAAAAGCGACGCGGCCCAGGCGGCTTCAGATTCTAAACCTAGCAGTGCGGAGCCGGCGCCCTGGTCCACAGAGATGCTCGCGGCCTCTGAGGCGCCCAGTTCCGTGGCCAGGCCCCCCAGGCACCGGTCTCCAGCTCCGAACAAAGCGTGGCCGTCAGAGGTCACTCGCAAAGGACCGGTCTCAAGCTCTCTCTGTCTCTGTATCCTATACTAACTTGTTTCAAATTGGAAGTGAGGCTATGTATTGCCCAAGGGATTAAAAAATAAAAAAAAAAAAGAAAAGAAAAGAAAAGAAAAAAATAGGAGGATGTGTCCCATCCGGGGAGGGAGGGAGCGGGGAGCATCCAAATAGTATTTTTGTGGGGAAATATCTAATATACCTTCAGTCACCTTGACCAGTCAGTCCTGGATTTTACAGACCATTGTCTGAAAGTACATCATCTGTACCTGAACCGCTATCCCCTAGGCTCCATCCTTTAAAAACCCCAGCATCCCTCCTGTGATACAGCTGGGGAGGAGGGTGTTTGATTTTGCCCACAGGGCCAGTGCCAAGGCAATCAGATCTTTATGAAAGCAGTATTTTCTGTTTCTTTTTTAATCTACAGCCTTTTCTTATTTTTTTTTTTAACGTTTGTGGATGAATGCCAACTTTCAGACAGAGACCACTTAGCTTGTCCACACTGTATCTCAATGCCAGCCCTCCACTCTTCCGCTCCAGATAGTTTTGGGAGTGACAAACATTCTCTCACCTTACTTAGCCTACCTAGATTTCTCATGACGAGTTAATGCATGTCCGTGGTTGGATGCACCTGTACTTCTGTTTATTGGTCAGTGGAAATGAAAAATAAAAAGTCTGCATTCATTGCAGCTCCAGTTTTCTTCCATCTATGTCTCAGACCCCAACACACCAGCCATTGGAAAATGGAAAATAAATAAATAAATAAATAAATAAATAAATAAATAAATAAATAAATGTACAATGGATGCATTGAAATTATATGTAAGAGTATAAATGGCATGAAAGTAATAAAGCTAAGCAATTAAAAATTAAAAAAAAAAGTGAAGTGAAACATACAAACTGGTGGTTTGAATATGCTTGGCCGAGGAATGGCACTATTAGGCAGTGTGGCTTGGAGGAAGTTTGTCACTATGGGGGTGGGTTTTGAGAGACTGTTCTCTTACCTGCCTGGAATTCAGTCTTCTAGAAGCTTTCAGAAGGCTGTAGAACTCTCAGATCCTCCAGTGTCAAGACTGCCTAGATGCTGGCATGCTCCTGTCTTGATGATAAGGGACTGAAACTCTGAATCTGTAAACCAGCCACAATTAAATGTTGTCCCTATAAGAGTTGTTTTGGTTATGATGTCTGTTTACAGAAGTAAAACCTTAGCTAAGACACAAACAGAAGGGAACAGGTTGCATATGGACATACCTCAAAGGAGAAGTGAGACCAAAACTTCACAAGTATAAATTGAAGATCCTTGGCAAAAAGACAAAACATGTTTAATGGAAGGATTCAGATTCATGAAAATTAAAGATATGCTTCTCTCTAGGCAGAATAATGTGGCAAGAGAAGGAAATTAAAGAAAGCGGTACAAATAGAAAAAGAAGTTAAATTATCTCAATTTGCAGATGATGTGATATTACATTTAAGTGATCCCAAAATGCTACTAGAAAACGTCTAGACAATTTCAGCAAAATGGCAGGACACCACGTCAACTTACAAAATCAGGAGCCTTTCTATACAACACCAACAAATACACCAAGAGATCACGAATATATTCACATTTACAATAGCATCTACAATATAAACTTCAAATACCTAATGAAAGAAATAAGAAAGAAGCTAGAAAGTGAAAAGGTTTAAAATATTTATGCACTGGTAGAATTAATATAGTGAGACTGTCATCCTACCAAAAGTGATTTAAAGCTCAGTGCAATGTTAAAATAAATACCCCCCAAAATTAGTCAAAGAAATAGAAAAATTCTAAAAAATCATACGGAAATAAAAATAACATCAGAAACCAAAGTAATTCTGAGAAAATAGTGGGGAAATTACTAATAAAAAGTTAAAGACAAGTCTTGCACCCAAATCCTATTGGGAAGAGAGCTGCACTTTCAGAAGTACAGACAATCCTGAGAACTCAGGGGAGACTGCCACTTCTGCTCACATTCCTGGCCCAAGAGGACCCTGCCTAGTGCCCTCTGGATACTGGAATATAGGAGCAGTCAATGGCAGGAACCTTCTGGTTTCTGCCTGCACCCAGAAGTGAACTGAACTGGTACCACAGCTCCCTGCACCCAGATCCCATGGAGCAGAGAGCTGGACTCTCAGAAGTGCAGATAATCCTGAGAGCTCAGAGGAAACAACTACTTCTGCCCACATTCCCAATCCCATAAGAACCTGCCTAATGCCCTCTGTGCCCTCTGGACACAGGGACCTAGGAGTAGTCAGAGGCAGAACCCTTCTGGTTTCTGCCTGCCCTGAGAGCCAAAAGCCAGTCAGCAGGAGCACCTACACATTTGAGAACAGACAGAAGACCTACTCTTCTGCTCCAAGCGACCCACCTGGTAGCCTTAGGACACACAAAGTCAGGAGTAGCTCTCTGTTCCCAGATCTGGCTGAAAGAAAACAGGTCTACAGGAGTACTGACACACAGGCTAAAAGGAAGGTCAAGTCACTGTCAGAGACAGAAAGACAAGCTAACACCAGAGAAAACCTGATGGCAAGAGACAAGCACAGGAACCTAAGCAACAGAAACCAAGACTAGTTGGCATCATCATAAACCAGTTCTCCCACCAAAACAAGATTTAGATTCAAAATCACATCTCAGGATGATGATAGAGGACTTTGAGAAGGACATAACTTCCTTAAAGAAATACGGGCCAACACGGTTGAACAAATAGAAGCCCTTAAAGAGGAAACAGAAAATCCCTTAAAGAATTATAGGAAAACACAACCAAACAGGTGAAGGAATTGAACATAACCATCCAGGTTTCAAAAATGGAAATAGAAACAAAAAAGAAAGCACAAAGGGAGACAACCCTGGAGATAGAAAGCCTAGGAAAGAGATGAGGAGTCACAGATGCAAGCATCACTAACATAATACAAGAGCTAGAAGAGAGAATCTCAGGGGCAGAAGATACTATAGAAAACAGCAACATAACCATCAAAGATAATGTAAAATGCAAAAAGCTCCTCTAAAACATCTAGGAAATCTGGGCACAATGAGAAGATCAAACCAAAGGATAATAGGTATAGAAGAGAGCAAAGATTCCTAACGTAAAGGGTCACTAAATTTCTTCAACAAAATTATTGAGGAAATCTTCCCTAACCTAAAGAAAGGGATGACCATAAACATACAAGAAGCCTATAGAACTCCAAATGGATTGGACCAAAAAGGAATTAACTCTTGTCACATAATAGTCAAAATACCAAATGAACAAAACAATGAAAATGTATTAAAAGCAGTATGGGAAAAAGGTCGAGTAACATAAAAAGGTGAACCTATCAGAAATACAGCAGACTTCTCACCAGATTCTATGAATGCCAGAAGGTCCTGGGCAGATGTCATACAGACCCTAAGAGAACAGAAATGCCAGCCCAGGCTACTATATCCAGCAAAACTCTCAACTAACATAAATAGAGAAACCAAGATATTCAATGAGAAAACCAAATTTACACAATATCTTTCTACAAATCCAGCTCTACGAAGGATAATAGATGGAAAACTCAAATACAAGGAGGGAAACTACTCCACAGAAAAAAGCAAGAAAGTAATCTCCTTGCAATAAAACCAAAAGAAGAGAGACACACAAACAGAATTCCAGTTTTAAATATGAAAAGAACAGGAAGCAACAATCACTAGTCCTTAATATATCTCAACATCAATGGACTCAATTCCCCCCGAAAAAAGACATAGACTAACAGACTGGATATGTAAAGAGGACCCAGCACTTTGCTGCTGCAGGAAACACACCTCAGAGACAAAGACAGACACTACCTCAGGGTAAATGGCTGGAAAACAAATTTCCAAGCAAATGGCTGGAAGAAACAAGCTAGAGTTGCCATTCTAATATGAAATAAAATTGACTTTCAACCAAATGTCATCAAAAAAGATAAGGAAGGATATTTCATATTCATCAAAGGAATAATCCACCAAGATGAACTCTCAATCCTAAATATCTATGCTCCAAATGCAAGGGCATCTACATTCATAAAAGAAACCTTATTAAAGCTCAAATTACATATTGTATCTCACAAAATAATAGTAGGAGATTTCAACACCCCATTCTCATCAATGGATAGATCATGGAAACAGAAACTAAACAGAGACATAGAGAAACTAACAGAAGTTATGAACCAAATGGATTTGACAGATATTTTAGAACATTTCATCGTAAAACAAATGGATATACCCCTTTCTCAACACCTCATGGTACATTCTACAAAATTGATCATATAATCAGTCACAAAGCAGGCCTCAACAGATAAAAGAGGATTGAAATAATCTGACATATCCTGTCAGATGACCACGTGGTAAGGCTGGTCTTCAATAAAACAAAAGTGACAGAGAGCCCACATATACATGGAAGTTGAACAATGCTTTATACTGTGATAACTTGGTCAAGGAAGAAATAAAGAAAGAAATTAAAGACTTTTTAGAATTTAATGAAAATAAAGAAACAACATACCCAAACTTATGGGACACAATGAAAGCAGTGCTAAGCGGAAAACTCATAGTTCTGAGTGCCTCCAAAAAGAAACAGGACATAACATACATTAGCAGCTTGGCAGCATGCCTAAAAGCTCTAGAACAAAAAGAAGCAAATACACCCAGGAGGAGTAGAAGGCAGGGAATAATCAGACTCAGGGCTGAAATCAACCAAGTAGGAACAAAAAAGGAGTATAAAATGCATCAACAAAACCAGAAGATGGTTCTTTGAGAAAATTAACAAGATAGAGAAACCTTTAGCCAGACTAACCAGAGGCACAGAGAGCATATCCAAATTGACAAAATCAGAAATGAAAAGGAATTAACAAGGAATTCTGAGGAAATTAGAAAAATCATCACATCCTATTACAAAAGCCTATATTCAACAAAACTGGAAAATCTTGATGAAATGGAAAATTTTCTAGACAGATACCAGGTACCAAAGGAAGTCAGGATCAGATAAACCATCTAAACTGGCCCATAACTCCCAAGAAATAGAAGCAGTTATTAAAAGTCCCTCAAATAAAAAGAGCCCAGGACCAGATGGGTTTAGTGCAGAATTCTATCAGACTTTCATAGAAGAAAATACTGTCAAACTATTTCACAAAATACAAACTAAAGGAATACTACCCAATTCTTTCTATGAAGCCACAATTATGCTTATACCTAAACCCTTCAGGTATAAAAAGAACTTCAGACCAATTTCCTTATGAAGATCAATGCAATAATACTCAATAAAATTCTCGCAAACAAAATCCAAGAACACATCAAAAAGATCATCCATCATGATCAAGTAGGCTTCATCCCAGAGATACTGGAATGGTTCAATATACCGAAATCCATCAACATAATCCACTATGTAAAAAAACTCAAAGAAAAAGAAAACACATGATCATTCCATTAGTTAGTGAGAAATCACTTGACAAAATTCAACACCTCTTCATGAGAAGTCTTGGAAAGATCAGGAAATCAAGATCCATACCTAAACATAGTAAAAGCAACATACAGCAAACCAGTAGCCAACATTAAATTAAATGGAGAAAAACTTGAAGCAATCCCATTAAACTCAGGGACTAGGCAGGGCTGCCCACTCTCTTGCTACTTATTCAATATAGTACTTGAAGTCCTATTCAGAGCAATCAGACAACACAATGAAGTCAAAGGGATACAAATTTCAAAGGAAGAAATCAAAATATCACCATTTTCAGATGATATGACAGTATACTTAAGTGACCTCAAAAGTTCCACCAGAGAACTACTAAGCCTGATAAACAACTTCAGCAAAGTGGCTGGATATAAAATTAACTCAATGAAAAATCTTCCTCTACTCAAAGTATAATCAGGCTGAGAAAGAAATTAGGGAAATGGCACACTTTACAACAGTCATAAATACCATAAAATACCTCGATGTAACTCTAAAAAGGAAGTGAAAAACCCATATGACAAGAACTTCAAGTCTCTGAAGGAAGAAATTGAAGAAAATTTCAGAAGATGGAAAAATCTCCCATGCTCATGGATTGTCAGGATTAATATAGTAAAAATGGCTATTTTGTCAAAAGCAATCTACAGATTCAATGTAATCCCTATCAAAAATCCAACTCAGTTCTTCATAGAATTAGAGGGAACAATTTGCAAATTCATTTGGAATAACAAAAAGCCCAGGATAGTGAAAACTATCCTCAAGAATAAAAGAAGTGCTACGGGAACCACCATCCCTGACCTCAAGCAGTATTACAGAGCAATAGTCATAAAAGCTGTATGGTATTGGTATAGAGACAGGTAGGTAGATCAGTGGAGTAGTTCAAAGACACAGAAATGAACCCACACACCTATGGTCACTTGATCTTTGACAAAGGAGTCAAAAACCATCCAATGGAAAAAGGATAGCATTTTCAACAAATGGTGCTTTTTCAACTGAAGTCAGCATGTAGAAGAATGCAAATCAACCCATTATTATCACCTTGTACAAAGCTTAAGTTCAAGTGGATCAAGGACCTCCACATTCACCCAGATACACTCAAACTAATAGAAGAAAAAGTGGGGAAGAACCTCAAAGACATTTTGGGCAGTGGGACAAATTTTCTGAACAGAACACCAATGGTTTATGCTCTAAGATTAAGAATTAACAAATGGTACCTCATAAAACTGCAGAGTTTCTGTAAGGCAAAGGTCACTGATATTAGGACAAAACGGCAACCAACAGATTGCAAAAAGATCTTTAGCAGTCCTTTATCCAATAGAGGGCTAATATCCAAAATATACAAGACTCAAGAAGTTAGACTCCAGAGAGACAAATAACCGTATAAAAATGGGGTCCAGAGCTAAACAAAGAATTCTCAGCTGAGGAATATTGAATGGCTGAGAAGTACCTAAAGAAATGTTCAACATCCTTAGTCATCAGGGAAATGCAAATCAAAACAAACCTGAGATTCCACCTCATGCCAGTCAAAAACTCAGGTGACAATATATGCTAGTGAGGATGTAGAACAGAGGAACATTTCTCTATTGTTTGTGGGATTGCAAACTGCTACAATCACTCTTGAAATCAGTTTGGAGGTTCCTCAAAAAATTGGACATTGCATTACCTGAGGACCCAGCTATACCTCTCCTGGGCATATACCCAAAAGATGCTCTAACATAGAACAAGGATGTATACTCCACTCTGTTCATAGCAGCCTTATTTATACTAGCCAGAAGCTGTAAAAAACCAAGATGCCCTTCAACAGAGGAAATGATACAGAAAATATCATATATCTACATATTGGTATACTACTCACCTATCAAAAACAATGAGTTCATGAAATTCATAGGCAAATGGATGGAACTTGAAAATATCATCCTGCATGAGGTAACCCAGTCACAGAAAAACACACATGGTTTACACTCACTGATAAGTGAATATTAGCCCAAAAGCTCAAATCACCCAAGATACAATATACAGATCACATGAACCTCAAGAAGAAGGATTACCAAAGTGCAGATGCTTCAGTTTTTCTTAAAAGGGGGAACAAAAATATTCATAGGGGGGATATGGAGACAAATGTTGCAGCAGAGACGGAAGGAATGGCCATATGGAGCCTGCCCCATGTGGGGATACAGCATGTGTATGTGTATGTGTATGTATATGTATAGGTATATGTATAGGTATAGGTATAGGTATAGGTATAGGTATAGGTATAGGTATAGGTATAGGTATAGGTATAGGTATAGGTATAGGTATAGGTATAGGTATATATGTCTCTAACTATTTATAGCCACCAAAACTAGGTTGTTATCTATGAAATCAAGAAGTACATGATGACAGGTCCCTGATACATCTGTCTCCTGAGAGGCTCAAGAAGAGCGTGACAAATACAGAGGTGGATGCTTGCATTCAACCATTGAACTTAAAATGGGATCCACATTGGAGGAGTTAGAGAAAGGATTAATGGAGCTGAAGGGGCTTGCAACCCCATAAGAAGAACAAAACCAACCAACCATTGCTCTCAGGGATTAAACTCTATCTAAAGAGTACACATGGACATATCTATGGCTCCAGCTGCATATGTAGCAGAGGATGGCCTTGTGGGCACCAGTGGAAGGAGAAGTCCTTCTTTCTGTCAAGGCAGGACCCCCAATGCAGGGGAATGTCACGGGCAGTGGAATGGGGGTGGTTGGGGAAGGGAAATAATACCCTTATTGAAGAAATGGAGGGGACTGGATAGGGAGCTTTGGGTCAGGGAACTGGGAAAGGGAATAACATTCAACATGTAAGTAAAAAATATCCAATTTTTTAGGAAAAAATAACTTCCAAGACACATTATACAGCTAAAGTAACACTACTATTTTAAAAATTCAGTATCAACAGAGACACAGAGAAACTAACAGAAGTTATGAACCAAATGGACCTAACAGATATCTACAGAACGTTTCATCCTAAAACAAAAGACTATACCTTCTCAGCACCTCATGATACCTTTCCCAAAATTGACCATATAATCAGTCATAAAACAGGCCTCAACAGATACAAGAAGATTGAAATAATCTTATACATCTTATCAAATTACCACAGACTAAGATTGGTTTCCAGTAACAACAAAAATGACAGAAAGCTTGCATAAACATGGAAGCTGAACAACGTTCTGCTCAATGACAACTTGTTCAAGGAAGAAATAAAGAAATTGAAGACTTTTTAGAATTTAATGAAAATGAAGACACAAAATACCTAAACTTATGGGACACAATATAACAGTGCTAAGAGGAAAACACGTAGCTCTGAGTGCCTCCAAAAGAAACTGGAGAGAGCATACATTTGCAGCTTGACTGTACACCTAAAAGCTCTAGAACAAAAAGAAGCAAATAAACCCAAGAGTAGTAGAAGGCAGAAAATAAGCAAACTCAGGGCTGAAATCAACCAAGTAGAAACAAAAAGGACTATGCAAAGAATCAACAAAATCAGGATCTGGTTCTTTGAGAAATTCAACCAGATAGATAAACCCTTAGCCAGACTTATCAGAGCGCACACAGATAGTGTCCATATTAACAAAATCAGAAATGAAAAGGGAGGCATAACAACAGAAATTGAGGAAATTCAAAAAATCGTCAGATCTTACTACAAAAGACTATATCAACAAAACTAGAAAATCTTGATGAAATGGACAATTTTCTAGACAGAAGCCAGGTATCAAAGTTAAATCAGGATCAGATAAACCATCTAAACAGGCCTATAACTGTTAACGTAATAGAAGCAGCCATTAAAAGTCTCCCAATGAATAAAAGCCCTGGACCATGGGTTTAGTACAGAATTTTATCAGCCCTTCATACAAGACCTAATATCAATACTGTCTAAATTATCCCACAAAATAGAAACAGAAGTTGCTCTTCGCAATTCCTGCTATGAAGCCATGATTATGCTTATACCGAAAGCACACAAAGAACCAAAAAAGAAAGAGAACTTAAGGCCATTTTTCCTTATGAGTGTTGAGGCAAAAATACTAAAAAAAAAAATTTCACGAATGAATCTAAGAATTTTTCAAAACGATCATCCATCATGATCAAGTAGGCTTCCTCCCAGTGATACAAGGATGGTTCAATATACATCAACCTAATCTTCTATATAAACAAACACAGAAAAAATCACATGAACATCTCATTATATGCTGAGAGTGCATTTGACAAAATTCAACATCCGTTCATCTTAAAAGACTTGGAAAGATCAGGAATTCAAGGCCCATGCCTATACACAGTAAATCAGTATGCAGCAAACCAGTAGCCAGCATTAAAGTAAATGGAGAGAAACTTGAAGCAATCACCCTAAAATCAGGGACTGGACAAGGCTCCCCACTCTTTCCCTACTTATTCAATACAGGACTTGAAGTCCTAGACAGAACAATCAGACAACAAAAGGAGGTCATAGGGATACAAATTAGAAAGGAAGAAGTCAAACTGTCACTATTTGAAAATGATATGATAGTATACTTAAGTGAAACCAAAAGTTCCACCAGAGAGTTGTAAGCCTGATTAACAACTTCAGCAAAGAGGCTGTGTATAAAATTAACTCAAACAAATCAGTAGTCTTCCTCTAATCAAAGGATAAACAGGCTGAGAAAGAAATTAGGGAATTGATACCTTCAAAATAGACCCCATATGAACAACAATGCCAACCAACCAGAGCTTCCAGGGACTAAGCCACTACCTAAAGACTATACATGGACTGTCCCTGGGCTCCAACCTCATAGGTAGCAATGAATAGCCTAGTAAGAGCACCAGTGGAAGGGGAAGCCCTTGGTCTGCCAAGACTGAACCCCCAGTGAACGTGATTGATGGGGAGAGGGTAGTAATGGGAGGAGGATGGGGAGGGAAACACCCATAGAGAAGGGGAGGGGGAGGGCCTAGGAGGATGTTGGCCCAGAAACTGGGAAAGGGAATAACAATCGAAATGTAATAAGAAATACCCAAGTTAATAAAGATGAAGAAAAAATCTATAGAAAAATAGGCACAAATAATAAAAAATACTTTGGTGTGACTCTAACCAAGCAAGTGAAAGATCTGTATGACAGGAACTTCAAGTCTCTGAAGAAAGAAATTGAAGAAGGTCTCAGAAGATGGAAAGATCTCCCATGCTCATGGATTGGCAGGATTAATATTGTAAAAATGGCCATCGTTCCAAGCACAATCTACAGATCCAATGTAATCCCCATCAAAATTCCAACTCAATTTTTCATAGAGTTTGAAAGAGCAATTTGCAAATTCATTTGGAAAAGCAAAAGACTCAGGATAGCAAAAATTATCTTCTACAATAAAATCACTTCTGGGGGAATCACTATCCTTGACCTCTAGCTGTATTACAGAGCAATAGTGATAAAAAGTGTATGGTCCTGTCCCAGGTTGCTCCTCAGTTCCTGTGTCCAGAGGTCTCGAGGTGACCTCTTCCTCTTGCGCCAGGATTGTGAGCAGAAGTGGTTGTCTCCCCTGAACTTTCAGGATTGTCTGCACTTCTGAGGTGGTCAGCTCTCTCTCCCCCATGTGGTTTGTGTACAGAGAGCTGTGGGACTGGGTCAAATCTGGGTGCAGATGGAAACTGGAAGCAGCACTCTGATTTATAATACCCAGCATCTCAAAAGAACCAGGATATCTTTCAACAGAGGAATGGATACAGAGAATGTGGTACATTTACACAATGGAGTACTACTCAGCTATTAAAAACAATGACTTCATGAAATTCAAAGCAAATGTATGGAAATAGAAAATATCATCCTGAGTGAGGTAACTCAATTACAAAAAAAAAAAAAACCCACACACATGGTATGCACTCACTTATAAGTGGATATTAGCCCAAAAGCTTGGTGTACCCAAGATACAATCTATAGCCTATACGAAGCTCAAGAAGAAGGACCACCAAACTGCAGATGCTTTAGTCCTTCTGAGAAGGTGGAAGAAAAATATTCTTGGAGGAGACACGGAGATGAAGTGTGGAGCAGAGACTAAAGGAATGGCCATTCAGAGCCTGTCCCACCTGGGGATACAGCCCATGTACATACAATCACCAAATTCAAACAATATTGAGATGTCAAGAAGTGCATGCTGACAGGAGCCTGATATAGCTGTCTTGTGAGAGGCTCTTCCAGAGCATGACAAAGACAGAGGTGAACACTCACAGCTAACCATTGAACATAGGATGGGGTCCCCATTGGAGGAGTTAGAGAAGGGATTATTGGAGTTGAAGGGGTTTGCAACCCCATAAGAACAACAATAACAACCAACCAGTGCTCTCAGGGATTAAACCCCTATACAAAGAGTAAACATGGACAGTCCATGGCTCCAGCTGCATATGTAGCAGAGGATGGCCTTATTGGGCACCAGTGGAAGGAGAAGCCCTTGGTAATGCCAAGTCTCACCTTGCCCTGCCCCCCACTCAGTGTAGGGGAATGTCAGGACAGGGAGGCAGGAAGGAGTGTGTGGATGGCTGGTGGAATACCCTCATAGACAAAGGGGGGTGGTGGTGGAATAGGCATTTATTGAAGAGAAACCAGGAAAGGGGGATAATACTTAAAATGTACATACAAAATACACAATAAAAATTCAATATAATAGAATAAAAAGGGACATGTTGATGAATGAAACAGAAGACCCAAACATGAGTACTTGAAAATATATCCATCTGATATTTGATGAAAGGATAAAACCATACACTAAAGAAGAATAGTGTCTTCAGCAAATGATGCTAGGAAACTGAATATCCACATGTACAAAAATGAAAGTAAACCTCTATATATCATCCTGTATAAAAACTAGACTCAAGTGGATCAAAGACCTCAATGTGAATCCTGAAATATTGAAACCGTTTGAGCAGTATCATGCAGGATTTACATGGAAAAAATAATTTTCTGAAAGCTCAATAGGACATTTACCCAGGAATTAATTATTTACCTGGGAATTATGATCTCAGAAAACTAAAAACTTCTCTACAGCTAAGGAAACAGTACATTGAGTAAAATAGAAACCCACAGAATGGGATATAATCTTTGCTACTTATTCTTCTGAAAGAAAGTTAATATCCAAACTATATAAAGAACTCAGAAAGAACAGTCAAAGGAAACATGAGCTAGGAATTAACAAATGAGCTAAAAAATCTAAACAGAATTTTCAACTCAGGAAACAAACACAACACAGATCAGTTAAAAAAAATGTTCAGTATCTCTGCAATTAGGGAAGTGCACATTGAAAAAGACTTGAGATTTCATCTTGCCCCAGTCAGAATGGCTAAGACAACAGATCAACTAGCAAATGTTGAGGAGCTTGTGGGAAGAGGGAACCCTCATTCATTGTTATTCAGAATGAAAATTGGTGCAACCATCCTAGAAATCAATATGGTTATTTCACAAAAATCTTAAAAAATTAAATACAGTATATGATCCATATATACCACTCCTTGGCTTATGCCCAAAGGAAGGAACATGCTACTTCACAATATACTTGTCAGCCATGGTCAGTACACATGGTCATTCACACTAGCTAGACAGTGAAAACCACCTAAGTGTCATGCAACACATGAAAAGATAATGAAATATAGCAATATACACAATAATATTCCAATTAGCCTTAACAAAAACATTAGATCATGAAGTTTTAGGTAAATGGTTAGAACTAGAAAATATTATATTGAATGACGTAACGCAAAATGAGGTAAACCAGACATGTTCTCTCATCTGTATTTCTGTCAGATGTGAGTCTACACTTCTTCATGTGTCAGCATGCAACAAGTAACCACAGAAACAAAGAAACTATAAAGGGGCTATTGGGATAAGGGGATTAGGGGTTATGAGAGGAATAGCAAAAGACAGTGATGTGAGGTGAAAATGGAAAAATGAGGGAGGAGAATCCAGCTTCTGGGTACAAAGGAAGGTCAATACAGAAGATGGGGATGAATGACAACATCAAGGTTGTTTGAAAAAGTCTCAAGGAAACATTATTTCATATATATCTAAAATTATAAGCATATAAGTATATAAGTGTATGAAGCATACAAGTACATGAAGATGCTTAAATTAAATTATGGCACTAGATCTGGCAGTGTGTCCCCTAAGAACCACTGACTAAGAAAAACTTAGTTCCAATACCGGGGACAAGGAATATCCTTTAGAAAAGTTCATCAAGGTAGTCCTTGTAGTAACAGCAAGAGTGTAGTAACTCCTAAAACAATGTAGACTCTGACAGTTGCCCTCAGTTGCCTGTTAGTGAAGATATGTCCCTATTGCAGAAGATACCACACACTTAAGATAGAGGTGTCAGTTGATACAAACTGGATATAATCTGGAAGATTCTTACTGCAGTCTACCTTCCATGGTATCAAAAAATACTAAGTAAGCTGCCAAGGGAGGGAAGTAATTAACAATACTACTTACCTGTGGCACACATGGACCACAACAATGACCAGCATGACAAGATGTCCATAAAGGTACAGGGATTGACACACGTTAGTGATTGAAGATGATGAAAACCCTGCCTGGCACTAGAAGCACAGCCACCTTCCTAGGTGTTGTGTGACAGGACTTTTCCTCATTAGATGCTACACACATGTTTTCTCATACGCTGGAGAGGGAGTCTAAAATAGACCAAAGTATGATGCCACCAAAGTCCAACTTAGTCAACTAATGTTTTATTGGGGTTTCTCATAGGAGTATGGTTGGTAGGTTACTTACAGGAACAGAAATGACTCAAAGCTGCATCACCACCCCAGCGTGAATGACAACTCACAAAAGCTGTGAACCTAAAGCATAGTACGAAGCTTACAGGCCATTCAACAGTGTGGAGAATGTCCTTTCCAAGTGATTGAGTGATTCTCTGGGTCTAAGCATCTTCTGGGCAGTTCTGCTGCTTTCCTCTTTCAGCAGCTGGTCTGATCTCAGTCTTCTTTGTATCCTGACTTGTTTGGTAGTGACACATAGGAACTTTATTGCTACTCTGGGAGAGAGGGAATCTGGCTACCCTAAAGAATATGGTCCCTTTCTGGGTCTTTCTATTTTGAGTTGTTTACTTTTTTGCTTGAGGCGCTTCCCTGCATATCACAATGTTTATAAGTTAGAGGAAACTGTTACACAGTACTAGGGCAAGTGAAGTGATGGATTGTAGAAGAGAATCTACGATCACTACCTTGTTACACCAGCATAATTTCTAACTACATTCTAAATCATATTCTTATATTCACATATAATTATAATTATTACCTTCGTCAAAGAAGCTGTTTTTTTAAAGCAAATCACACAGATAACAACTGTATCCAATTTCACAAGGATCAACTAATTGTACAAAGCCTAGTCCCAGTGTATACAACTACCCATTATCTCCTTATCTATGACTCATGGAGCATCACAGTTGAGATTGAAGAAAGATTTCAAGAGCTAGAAAAACAAGAAGTCGGCTTTGAAGCAGTCTTTCATTATAACAGCTGCTAAACAAGATCTGAACTTAGCAATATCGAAAGACATGCTAATGAGGTAGGGAAAAAGAAATCTGATAGGGTCTCATTCCTGTGAAAGTAACTACAGCCACTTAATGAATGCTGAGGGAAGGCGTCTTTCTCAGGGGTGAGCTAAATAATTGGCTGTCCAGAACAAAGTGGTCAGCCTTGAAGCCCTATATATAGAAACAAGAAAAGAAGACCCGGCAAGTTATTTTTTTTTCTTTCTTTTTTTCTTTCTTTTTTCTGGAGCTGGGGACCAAACCCAGGGCCTTGTACTTGCTAGGCAAGCACTCTACCACTGAGCTAAACCCCCAAACCCCTGGCAAGTTATATTTAGATACTTTGGCATTCACAAACATACATATATATGTTATAATAATTGAGGAAGAAGAGCTATTAATTTGAGAGTTGGAAGGCAGGGGAGAACATACAAGGAGGAAACTTGGGAGGGGCTAGAGGAGAAAGGGAAGAGGGAAAGTGATATAATTATATTTTAATTAAAATGTATAATTAAAATAAAATGTAAGAAAAAAACTCTTATGCTTTAAAAGTGCAGCCAAAAAAGTGAAATAAAACTGAGGAGAATCAGCAACAGGACATGATGAAATATTTGCAAGTACATCAGATAAAACTGTTTGAGCATTATTTAAAGGAGTCTTCAAGTTAGATAATAAAAACAGCAAGTAGTCCACTTTAAGAAAAAAACCAAAAATACTAATCTTCTATATTACGTTTATCTGTGACAGGGAGAAATGTTTCAAGGTATACAATAGAAGAAAGAGAAAGGTGCTTACGTAGACTGACCTGCTTTTCACGAGCCAAAAATGTGCTGAGAAAAGCACATGGCAGGAACAAGGGTGAAAGAGACTTTCTCTTCCTATTCATTATTCAGAAACTTTCCTTGCTCAGGGAAATCACTTGGCAATCAACTATGATTCTGTTTCAAAGTTGTAGCTTTCTCAGTCTTCCTGTGTAACATATCAAATCCACTGCTTTGATACTTCAAGTCCTTACATTTCATAATATCTTCTCCAGCCCATGTAACATGTACCATTGAGTGAACATATTGCCTTATTCATTAAGGCTACTGTAATTAGTAACACTGGCAGTGGAGTTTTGGCAGGAAAATTGATTTCCAGCCTTTCACTCTGAGGTAGTGTCTGTCTTTGTCTCTGAGGTGTGTTTCCTGTAGGCAGCAGAATGCAGGGTCCTCGTTGTGTATCCAGTTTGTTAATCTATGTCTTTTTACTGGGGAGTTGAGGCCATTGATGTTGAGAGATATTAAGGAATAGTGATTATTGCTTCCTGTTATATTCATATTTGGATATGAGGTTATGTTTGTGTGCTTTTCTTCTCTTTGTTTTGTTGCGAAGACGATTAGTTTCTTGCTTCTTCTAGGGTATAGCTTGCCTCCTTATGTTGGGCTTTACCCTTTATTATCCTTTGTAGTGCTGGATTTGTAGAAAGATATTGTGTAAATTTGGTTTTGTCATGGAATATCTTGGTTTCTCCATCTATATTAATTGAGAGTTTTGCAGGATACAGTAACCTGGGCTGGCATTTGTGTTCTCTTAGGGTCTGTATGACATCAGTCCAGGATCTTCTGGCTCTCATAGTCTCTGGGGAAAAGTCTGGTGTGATTCTGATAGGTCTGCCTTTATATGTTACTTGACCTTTTCCCCTTACTGCTTTTAATATTCTTTCTTTGTTTTGTGCGTTTGGTGTTTTGACTATTATGTGATGGGAGGAGTTTCTTTTCTGGTCCAATCTATTTGGAGTTCTGTAGGCTTCTTGTATGTTTATGGGTATCTCTTTCTTTAGGTTAGGGAAGTTTTCTTCTATGATTTTGTTGAAGATATTTACTGGTCCTTTGAGCTGGGAGTCTTCCCTCTCTTCTATACCTATTATCCTTAGGTTTGATCTTCTCATTGAGTCCTGGATTTCCTGTATGTTTTGGCCCAGTAGCTTTTTCCGCTTTACATTATCTTTGACAGTTGAGTTGATGATTTCTATGGAATCTTCTGCTCCTGAGATTCTCTCTTCCATCTCTTGTATTCTGTTGGTGAAGCTCGTATCTACAGCTCCTTGTCTCTTCTTTTGGTTTTCTATATTCAGGGTTGTTTCAATGTGTTCTTTCTCGATTGCTTCTATTTCCATTTTTAATTCCTTCAATTGTTTGATTGTGTTTTCCTGGAATTCTTTCAGGGATTTTTGTGACTCCTCTCTATGGGCTTCTACTTGTTTATGTTTTCCTGGAATTCTTTCAGGGATTTTTGCGATTCCTCTCTGTAGGCTTCTACTTGTTTATTAATGTTTTCCTGTGTTTCTCTAAGGGAGTTCTTCACATCTTTCTTGAAGTCCTCCAGCATCATGATCAAATATGATTTTGAAACTAGATCTTGCTTTTCTGGTGTGTTTGGATATTCTGTGTTTGCTTTGGTGGGAGAATTGGGCTCCGATGATGCCAGGTAGTCTTGGTTTCTGTTGCTTGGGTTCCAGCGCTTGCCTCTCGCCATCAGATTATCTCTAGTGTTACTTTGTTCTGCTATTTCTGACAGTGGCTAGACTGTCTTATAAGCCTGTGTGTCAGGAGTGCTGTAGACCTGTTTTCCTGTTTTCTTTCAGCCAGTTATGGGGACAGAGTGTTCTGCTTTCGGGCGTGTAGTTTTTCCTCTCTACAGATCTTCAGCTGTTCCTGTGGGCCTGTGTCTTGAGTTCACCAGGCAGGTCGCTTGCAGAAGAAAAGTTGTTCTTACCTGTGGTCCTGAGGCTCAAGTTTGCTTGTGGGGTGTTGCTTATGAGCTCTCCGGGGCGGCCGCAACCAGGAAGATCTGCACTGCCCTTTCCAGGAGCTTCCGTGCACCAGGGTTCCAGATGGCGTTTGGTGTTTTCCTCTGGAATCAGTAATGTGTGCAGAGTGCAGTCTCTTCTGGTTTCCCAGGCACGTCTGCCTCTCTGAAGGTTTAGCTCTCCCTCCCACGGGGTTTGTGTGCAGAGAACTGTTTATCTGGTCGGTCCCTTCATGTTCTGGGGGTGTTTCAGACGCAGGGGATCCGCTGCTGCTGTGCCCTTATCCAAGTAACTCAGAGACCGTATACAGTTTCCTCTTGAGCCAGGGATGTGGGCAGGGGTGGGCAGTGTTGGTGGTCTCTTCTGCTCTGCAGTCTCAGGAGTGCCCTCCTGTCCAGGTGGTGAGGGCTCTCTCCCACGAGGTTTGGGAGCAGAGACCTGCTGTGGGCAGGGATCCGCAGGTTTGGGACTCCCACTAAATACCGGAAGTGTACGGTCCTAGAGGAATTTTGCCTCTGTGTGTCTTGAGTTCACCAGGCAGGTCACTTGCAGCAGAAAAGTTGGCCTTACCTGTGGTCCCGAGGCTCAAGTTTGCTCGTGAGGTGTTGCTTATGAGCTCTCCGTGGCGGCCGCAACCAGAAAGATCTGTGCCACCATTTTGACCCATTTTTTTCTTCTTGTACAAAGCTCAATTCCAAGTGGATCAAAGATCTCCTCATAAAACCATATTCACTGAAACTAACAGAAGAAAAATGGGGAAGAGTCTTGAACACATCGGCACAGGGGAAAGTTTCCTGAACAAAACACCAATGGCTTATGTCTAAGATCAAGAATTGACAAATGGGACCTCATAAAAATGCAAAGCTTCTGTAAGGCAAAGGACACTGTGGTTAGGACAAAAATGGCAACCAACAGATTGAGAAAAAGATCTTTACCAATCCTATATCTAATAGAAGGCTACTATCTAATATATACAAAGAACTCTTCAAAGTCTTTAGAGAACCAAATACATCTACACAATGGAATATTACTCAGCTATCAAAAACAATGACTTTATGAAATTCATAGGCAAATGGATTTAACTGGAAAATATCACCCTGAGTGAGCTAACCCAATCACAGAAAAACACACATGATATGCACTCATTGATAAGTGGCTATTAGCCCAAATGCTTGAATTACCCTAGATGTACAGAACACATGAATCTCAAGAAGGATGACCAAAATGCGAATGCTTCACTCCTTCTTCAAAAGGGAACAAGAATACCCTTGGGAGGGAATAGGGAGGCAAAGTTTAGAACAGAGGCAGAAGGAACACCCATTCAGAGCCTGCCCTACATGTGGTCCATACATATACAGCCACCAAACTAGATAAGATGGATGAAGCAAAGAAGTGTAGGCAGACAGGAACCGGATGTAGATTTCTCCCGAGAGACACAGCCAGAATACAGTAAATACATAGGCGAATGCCATCTTAAACCACTGAACTGAGAACAGGACCCCGGTTGAAGGAATCATAGAAAGGACTGAAAGAGCTTGAAGGGTCTTCAGACCCCATATGAAAAACAATGCCAACCAACCAGAGCTTCCAGGGACTAAACCAGTACTCAAAGACTATTCGTGGACTGACCTTGGGCTCCAACCTCATAGGTAGAAATGAATAGCCTAGTAAGAGCACCAGTGGAAGGGGAAGCTCTTGGTCCTCCCAAGACTGAACCACCTGCGAACTGGATGGTAGGGGGGATGGTGGTAATGGGGGGAGGATGGGGAGGGGAAGAACCATAAGAAGGGGAGGGTAAGGAGTTAGGGGGATGTTGGCCCAGAAACCGGGAAAGGGGATAACAGTCGAATTGTAAATAAGAAATACCCAAGTTAATAAAGATGAAATATATATATATATATATATATATATATATATATAAATATATATACATGAAATGAAAAGAAAAAAGAAATTCACGCATTTTTTTATGTTTTCCAGTTTAGTGTAATAAAGTTTTTTAAACTATTTCTTTATGATTCTCTGAATTTCCTCAGTGTCTGTGTAATGGCCCCCTTTCACATCTCTAATTTTCCTAATTTTGATTCTCTTTTTTTTTTTTTTTGTTTTCTTTTTTTTTTTTTTGTATTAACTTGAGTATTTCTTATATACATTTCGAGTGTTATTCCCTTTCCCGGTTTCCGGGCAAACATCCCCTCCCCCCTCCTCTTCCTTATGGGTGTTCCCCTCCCAACCCTCCCCCCATTGCCGCCCTCCCCCCACCAGTCTAGTTCACTGGTGGTTCAGTCTTAGCAGGACCCAGGGCTTCCCCTTCCACTGGTGCTCTTACTAGGATATTAATTGCTATCTATGAGGTCAGAGTCCAGGGTCAGTCCATGTATAGTCTTTAGGTATTGGCTTAGTCCCTGGAAGCTCTGGTTGCTTGGCATTGTTGTACATATGGGGTCTCGAGCCCCTTCAAGCTCTTCCAGTTCTTTCTCTGATTCCTTCAACCGGGGACCTATTCTCAGTTCAGTGGTTTGCTGCTGGCATTCGCCTCTGTATTTGCTGTATTCTGGCTGTGTCTCTCAGGAGCGATCTACATCCGGCTCCTGTCGGTCTGCACTTCTTTGCTTCATCCATCTTGTCTAATTGGGTGGCTGTATATGTATGGGCCACATGTGGGGCAGGCTCTGAATGGGTGTTCCTTCAGTCTCTGTTTTAATCTTTGCCTCTCTCTTCCCTGCCAAGGGTATTCTTGTTCGCCTTTTAAAGAAGGAGTGAAGCATTCACATTTTGATCATCCGTCTTGTGTTTCATTTGTTCTAGGCATCCAGGGTAATTCAAGCATTTGGGCTAATAGCCACTTATCAATGAGTGCATACCATGTATGTCTTTCTGTGATTGGGTTAGCTCACTCAGGATGATATTTTCCAGTTCCAAACATATGCCTACGAATTTTTTAAAGTCGTTGTTTTTGATAGCTGAGTAATATTCCATTGTGTAGATGTACCACATTTTCTGTATCCATTCCTCTGTTGAAGGGCATCTGGGTTCTTTCCAGCTTCTGGCTATTATATATAAGGCTGCGATGAACATAGTGGAGCATGTGTCTTTTTTATATGTTGGGGCAACTTTTGGGTATATGCCCAAGAGAGGTATAGCTGGGTCCTCAGGCAGTTCAATGTCCAATTTTCTGAGGAACCTCCAGATTGATTTCCAGAATGGTTGTACCAGTCTGCAATCCCACCAACAATGGAGGAGTGTTCCTCTTTCTCCGCATCCTCGCCAGCATCTGCTGTAACCTGAGTTTTTGATCTTAGCCATTCTCACTGGTGTGAGGTGAAATCTCAGGGTTGTTTTGATTTGCATTTCCCTTATGACTAAAGATGTTGAACATTTCTTAAGGTGTTTCTCAGCCATTCGGCATTCCTCAGCTGTGAATTCTTTGTTTAGCTCTGAACACCATTTTTTAATAGGTTTATTTGTCTCCCTGCGGTCTAACTTCTTGAGTTCTTTGTATATTTTGGATATAAGGCCTCTATCTGTTGTAGGATTGGTAAAGATCTTTTCCAAATCTGTTGCTTGCCATTTTGTCCTAACCACAGTGTCCTTTACCTTACAGAAGCTTTGCAGTTTTATGAGATCCCATTTGTCGATTCTCGATTTTAGAGCATAAGCCATTGGTGTTTTGTTCAGGAAATTTTTTCAAGTACCCATGTGTTCCAGATGCTTCCCTAGTTTTTCTTCTATTAGTTTGAGTGTGTCTGATTTGATGTGGAGGTCCTTGATCCACTTGGACTTAAGCTTTGTACAGGGTGATAAGCATGGATCGATCTGCATTCTTCTACATGCTGACCTCCAGTTGAACCAGCACCATTTGCTGAAAATGCTATCTTTTTCCATTGGATGGTTTTGGCTCCTTTGTCAAAAATCAAGTGACCATAGGTGTGTGGGTTTATTTCTGGGTCTTCAATTCTATTCCATTGGTCTATCTGTCTGTCTCTGTACCATTACCATGCAGTTTTTATCACTATTGCTCTGTAATACTTCTTGAGTTCAGGGATAGTGATTCCCCCTGAAGTCCTTTTATTGTTGAGGATAGTTTTAGCTATCCTGGGTTTTTTCTTATTCCAGATGAATGTGCAAATTGTTCTGTCTAACTCTTTGAAGAATTGGATTGGTATTTTGATGGGGATTGCATTGAATCTGTAGATCGCTTTTGGTAAAATGGCCATTTTTACTATATGAATCCATGCCAATCCATGAGCATGGGAGATCTTTCCATCTTCTGAGGTCTTCTTCAATTTCTTTCTTCAGTGTCTTGAAGTTCTTATTGTACAGATCTTTTACTTGCTTGGTTAAAGTCACATCGAGGTACTTCATATTATTTGGGTCTATTATGAAGGGTGTCGTTTCCCTAATTTCTTTCTCGGCTTGTTTCTCTTTTGTGTAGAGGAAGACTAGTGATTTATTTGAGTTAATTTTATACCCAGCCACTTTGCTGAAGTTGTTTATCAGCTTTAGTAGTTCTCTGGTGGAACTTTTGGGATCACTTAAATAAACCATCATATCATCTGCAAATAGTGATATTTTGACTTCTTCTTTTCCGATCTGTACCCCTTGACCTCCTTTTGTTGTCTGATTGCTCTGGCTAGAAATTCAAGAACTATATTGAATAAGTAGGCAGATAGTGGGCAGCCTTGTCTAGTCCCTGATTTTAGTGGGATTGCTTCAAGTTTCTCTCCATTTAGTTTAATGTTAGCAACTGGTTTGCTGTATATGGCTTTTACTATGTTTAGGTATGGGCCTTGAATTCCTATTCTTTCCAGGACTTTTGTCATGAAGGGGTGTTGAATTTTGTCAAATGCTTTCTCAGCATCTAATGAAATGATCATGTGGTTTTGTTCTTTCAGTTTGTTTATATAATGGATCACGTTGATGGTTTTCCGTATATTAAACCATCCCTGCATGCCTGGGATGAAGCCTACTTGATCATGGTGGATGATTGTTTTGATGTGCTCTTGAATTCGGTTTGCCAGAATTTTATTGAGTATTTTTGCGTCGATATTCATACGGGAAATTGGTCTGAAGTTCTCTTTCTTTGTTGGGTCTTTGTGTGGTTTAGGTATAAGAGTAATTGTGGCTTCATAGAAGGATTTCGGTAGTGCTCCATCTGTTTCAATTTTGTGGAATAGTTTGGACAATATTGGTATGAGGTCTTCTATGAAGGTTTGATAGAATTCTGCACTAAACCCGTCTGGACCTGGGCACTTTTTGGTTGGGAGACCTTTAATGACTGCTTCTATTTCCTTAGGAGTTATGGGGTTGTTTAACTGGTTTATCTGTTCCTGATTTAACTTCAATACCTGGTATCTGTCTAGGAAATTGTCCATTTCCTGAAGATTTTCAAGTTTTGTTGAATATAGGTTTTTATAGTATGATCTGATGATTTTTTGAATTTCCTCTGAATTTGTATTTATGTCTCCCTTTTCATTTCTGATTTTGTTAATTTGGACACACTCTCTGTGTCCTCTCGTTAGTCTGGCTAAGGGTTTATCTATCTTGTTGATTTTCTCAAAGAACCAACTTTTGGTTCTGTTGATTCTTTCTGTGGTCCTTTTTGTTTCTACTTGATTGATTTCAGCTCTGAGTTTGATTATTTCCTGCCTTCTACTCCTCCTGGGTGTATTTGCTTCTTTTTGTACTAGAGCTTTTAGGTGTGCTGTCAAGCTGCTGACATATGCTCTTTCCTGTTTCTTTCTGCAGGCACTCAGCGCTATGACTTTTCCTCTTAGCACAGCTTTCATTGTGTCCCATGAGTTTGGGTATGTTGTACCTTCATTTTCATTAAATTCTAAAAAGTTTTTAATTTCTTTCTTTATTTCTTCCTTGACCAGGTTATCATTGAGTAGAGCATTGTTCAATTTCCACGTATATGTGGGCATTCTTCCCTTTTTTTTATTGAAGACCAGTTTTAGGCCGTGGTGGTCTGATAGCACGCATGGGATTATTTCTATCTTTCTGTACCTGTTGAGGCCCGTTTTTTGACCAATTGTATGGTCAATTTTGGAGAAAGTACCATGAGAAGCTGAGAAGAAGGTATATCTTTTTGCTTTAGGATAGAATGTTCTATAAACATCCGTTAAGTCCATTTGGCTCATGACTTCTCTTATTTTGTCTACGTCTCTGTTTAATTTCTGTTTCCATCATCTGTCCATTGATGAGAGTGGGGTGTTGACATCTCCCACTATTATTGTGTGAGGTGCAATGTGTGTTTTGAGCTTTAGTAAGGTTTCTTTTACGTATGTAGGTGCCCTTGTATTTGGGGCATTTATATTTAGGATTGAGAGTTCATCTTGGTGGATTTTTCCTTTGATGAATATGAAGTGTCCTTCCTTATCTTTTTTGATGACTTTTAGTTGAAAATTGATTTTATTTGATATTAGAATGGCTACTACAGCATGCTTCTTCTGACCATTTGATTGGAAAGTTGTTTTCCAGCCTTTCACTCTGAGGTAGTGTCTGTCTTTGTCTCTGAGGTGTGTTTCCTATAGGCACAGAATGCAGGGTCCTCGTTGCATATCCAGTTTGTTAATCTATGTCTTTTTATTGGGGAGTTGTGGCCATTGATGTTGAGAGATGTTAAGGAATAGTGATTATTGCTTCCTGTTACATTCATATTTGGATGTGAGGTTATGTTTGTGTGCTTTTCTTCTCTTTATTTTGTTGCCAAGACGATTAGTTCCTTGCTTCTTCTAGGGTATAGCTTGCCTCCTTATGTTGGGCTTTACCATTTATTACCCTTTGTAGTGCTGGATTTGTAGAAAGATACTGTGTAAATTTGGTTTTGTCATGGAATATCTTGGTTTCTCCATCTATGTTAATTGAGAGTTTTGCAGGATACAGTAACCTGGGCTGGCATTTGTGTTCTCTTAGGGTCTGTATGACATCTGTCCAGGATCTTCTGCTTTCATAATTTCTGGCGAAAAGTCTGGTGTAATTCTGATAGGTCTGCGTTTATATGTTACTTGACCTTTTTCCCTTACTGCTTTTAATATTCTTTCTTTATTTTATGCGTTTGGTGTTTTGACAATTATGTGACGGGAGGTGTTTCTTTTCTGGTCCAATCTCTTTGGAGTTCTGTAGGCTTCTTGTATGCCTATGGTTATCTTTTTTTTAGGTTAGGGAAGTTTTCTTCTATGATTTTGTTGAAGATATTTACTGGTCCTTTGAGCTGGGAGTCTTCACTCTCTTCTATACCTATTACCCTTAGGTTTGATCTTCTCATTGAGTCCTGGATTTCCTGTATGTTTTGGACCAGTAGCTTTTTCTGCTTTACATTATCTTTGACAGTTGAGTCAATGATTTCTATGGAATCTTCTGCTCCTGAGATTCTCTCTTCCATCTCTTGTATTCTGTTGGTGAAGCTCGTATCTACAGCTCCTTGTCTCTTCTTTTGGTTTTCTATATCCAGGGTTGTTTCCATGTGTTCTTTCTTGATTGCTTCTATTTCCATTGTTAATTCCTTCAACTGTTTGATTGTGTTTTCCTGGAATTCTTTCAGGGATTTTTGCGATTCCTCTCTGTAGGCTTCTACTTGTTTATTAATGTTTTCCTGTGTTTCTCTAAGGGAGTTCTTCACATCTTTCTTGAAGTACTCCAGCATCATGATCAAATATGGTTTTGAAAGTAGATCTTGCTTTTCTGGTGTGTTTGGATGTTCTGTGTTTGCTTTGGTGGGAGAATTGGGCTCCGATGATGCCAGGTAGTCTTGGTTTCTGTTGCTGGGTTCCAGCGCTTGCCTCTCGCCATCAGATTATCTCTAGTGTTACTTTGTTCTGCTATTTCTGACATTGGCTAGACTGTCCTATAAGCCTGTGTGTCAGGAGTGCTGTAGACCTGTTTTCCTGTTTTCTTTCAGCCAGTTATGGGGACAGAGTGTTCTGCTTTCGGGCGTGTAGTTTTTCCTCTCTACAGGTCTTCAGCTGTTCCTGCGGGCCTGTGTCTTGAGTTCACCAGGCAGGTCACTTGCAGCAGAAAAGTTGGTCTTACCTGTGGTCCCGAGGCTCAAGTTCGCTCGCGGGGTGCTGCCCACGAGTTCTCTGGGGTGGCAGCAACCTGCAAGATCTGGGCCGCCCTTTCCGGTAGCTTCCGTGCACCAGGGTTCCAGATGGCGTTTGGTGTTTTCCTCTGGCGTCCAAGATGTGTGCAGAGTGCAGACTCTTCTGGTTTCCCAGGCTTGTATGCCTCTCTGAAGGTTTAGCTCTCCCTCCCACGGGATTTGGGTGCAGAGAACTGTTTATCCAGTCTGTTTCCTTCAGGTTCCAGTGGTGTCTCAGGCGCAGGGGTCCTGCCGGTCCTGGGCCCTCCCCTATGGGAACCCAGAGGCCTTATACAGTTTCCTCTTGGGCCAGGAATGTAGGCAGGGGTGGGCAGTGTTGGTGGTCTCTTCCACTCTGCAGCCTCAGGAGTGCCCACCTGACCAGGCGGTGGGGTCTCTCTCCCACGGGATCTGGGAGCAGAGAGCTGCTGTGGGCCGGGATCCGCGGGTGTGGGACTCCCGGTAAAAACAGGACATGCCCGGTCCTAGAGGAATTCTGCCTCTGCATGTCCCGAGTTCATCAGGCAGGTCTTTTGCAGCAGAAAAGTTGGTCTTACCTATGGTCCCGAGGCTCAAGTTTGCTCGCGGGCTGCTGCCCACGAACTTTCTGCGGTGGCAGCAACCAGGAAGATCCGCGCCGCCGTTTCCAGGAGCTTCAGTGCACCAGGGTTCCAGATGGCGTTTGGTGTTTTCCTCTGGCGTCCGAGATGTGTGTGCAGAGTGCAGTCTCTTCTGGTTTCCCAGGCGTGTCTGCCTCTCTGAAGGTTTAGCTCTCCCTCCCACGGGATTTGGGTGCAGAGAACTGTTTATCCGGTCTGTTTCCTTCAGGTTCCGGTGGTTATTCTCTTTCTTTTCTGGCTAATTTGTCTAAAAGTCTGTCAGGACTATTAATTTTTTAAATGAAATAGTTCTTAATTTCACTTACTTTTAGCGTATTGCTTTTTTTGTTTATTTCTATCTTATTAGTTTGATCTCTGTGTTTGATTATTTCTTTCTGTCTGTACTTTTGGGGTAATGCTTCTGCTTGTTTTATTTAAAGTGTTCATGTGTATCATTAACTTATTAATATGAAATCTTTCCAAGAGTTTTTGTGCAGACATTCAGAAAGTCAGAATGACCTATATAGATAGTCTGCATGCTCTAAGAAAATCAGATGTCAGCCCAGAATACCTAGTAAAACTATCAAACATAATGAAAGGTTAAAGAAAAAACATTTCACAGTAGGGACAAATATCAGCAATTTCTGTCCACCAATTCATTTCTACACACGGCATTAGTTATAGACCAAAAGAAGGCACAATGAGTAAATAATCCCAAAACAGGTAGGCAAAAGATGATTAAAAAGTGAGTCAGGAACACAAAAACAACAGGAATTAATAAATACTCCTTAATAATAACTGTTAATATTTTTAATTTCTTAATAAAAAGATACAGAATAAGAGATTTGATTAGAAAGCAGGATCCTGCTCCCTGGAAGAAGCACACTTCTCCATCAAGGACAGGTACCATCTTAGAGTTAAAGAATAGAGAAATGTACTCAAGGGAATGAGGACAAGAAGCAAGCAGGCTAACTATTTGATATCTGACAAATATACTTCCAACAAAAACTAATTAGAAGATATAAGGGAGGAAGCTAAATACTCATTAAAGGAAAAAACTACCAACAGGATGTTACAGTTTTAAACATTTCTGTACCAAATGTAAGGGCACCTCCTTTCATAATACAAACACTACTCTATCCAAAATTATATGTCGAGCATCACACAGGTATAGTGACTTCAGGACCTACTTCTAACCAATAAGCAGGTCACCCTGACAAAAGCTAAACAGAAAAACTCTGGAGTTAATTACATCATACATTGAATGGAGCTAATGGAACTCTTACAATGTTTTACCCAATCATTAAACATTAAATTTTATTTTGGCAGTTAATGACATTTTCTCCAAAACTAAACACAGTACTAGGAGAAAAAGTAAGTCTTCATGAACATAGGAAAATTGAAATAACATCTGACATCTCATCTTGTTAATGCAATTTTATAATTAACAGTTTCTTGTTTATCTTGGTTATCTTCCAAATACATGAGACAGAGACTATAAGGTTTATTGATAAGCTTTACAGAACAATATCTGAGTAGTTATTAATCAATCTAACCCTCTAAGCTAATCTGGCTACCTCTCAGGGAAGATTCCCAAGATACTTGCATTTTAGTATTGATTTGGCTCTCTCTGCTCTGGGCACTTTTCCAGGTATCTCTCGGACTCTCTCTTTGTGTTGACGTTTCTTTAACCCCTTTATTTACTCCTTTCCACTCACTGGAATCGGAAGTCCACCCCTGTTCTCTCCCCTGCTCAGGCATTGGCTGATCAGTTTTCATTGACAAATCAGAGAATAAATGGGGAGCAAAATGTATATAACAGCGAGACAGGAGATATTGGAATAAGCATTACAACGCCATGTCTGGATTACAAGAAGTTACGGGAGCAGAGAAATCAACATTTGAATAATACAAGGCTAATCTTTATACAATGCACAAAACATTATGCCTATGCCATCAGACTACCATGTATTAAATATGGATATCAACAATAGATATATCAAAAATTATACAATCTCATGTATAAAAACTGGTTCAAAACAGAATCCAAGAAGGAAGTAAAAAAGCTTTAGAACTGAATGAAAATATGACATACCAAATCTGTGGGAAACAATGACAGTATATTTAGCAGGAAAGTTCTTAGGCTAATTAAATGGTACAATTTAAATGCATTATTTATATGATGTCCAAACTACACCTAAATGACGTTTTTATAAAAAAATAAGTAATGAAAATGTGGTAGAACACACTTCCAGGTTTTAGGAAGTGGAAGCATAGGAGGAGTTCAAGGCCAGGCTAAACTACATAGCCTCAGCTAAATGATCTTTGTCCACAAAAGGAAAAGACAAGTAGGGAAAAGACAGTAAAACCAAGGCCTTCAGATGATGGCTGAAGGAGAATTAACAGGGAAAAGAGTCACAGAGATTCCAAGGTGTGGGTAAGGAAATATTTACTGAAGGGATGGGGTGTTGTTTCTAGTACAGGACTTTCCTCTTTATTCTGTATACTAGAATGGGGAAAAACAGTTCACTATCTCTATTTGTAAATAATGTTTTATTTGAATACAGTCATGCCTAACTACTTAGTGTGATGTGACTGATTTCACAGTAAATAGACAACTTTGCAAAGTTACCATATGATTGATCAGTAAATCATAACATATTTTTCATATGCTGCTGCCCAAGATATACATCTGGTCTTTATTATTAAGTTTAAAGTGTACCACAAAAACCATGTGCTAGAAACAATCATCCCACATTCATGCATGAATCCTATTTAGAAGGGTCCTTGAAAAGTAAATAGGATTGGGTGAGAATACATAAGGCAAGAACTAGAATGTTTCCTGTTCTTCACTGTGTGATACCTCTGCCTCAGAGGGCACAAGGTTCTCTATTCTTCACTTCTTGATAAATTACCTAGTCTAGGCTATTTTGTAATAGGAAGAGAAATCAAACTAAGACCCTGCTATGTAGAGGGTGCCACCACTGAAGGTTTTCAGGATAACCATGTTTACCAGCCAGTAAGTGCATCTGAATGGACAGAACCAAGGGAGCACATTGTCCTATTGCACATTCTTTTATCTTACCTGTCTCCAGAATTCCACTGTCTTTTAGAGAAGCAGGAGATAGGGCTATATACTCAACCCAGGAGTTTTGGGCCATTTCTCTTAAGATTTTGAGAGCAGTAACTACACATGCAGTACCAAGTTTTAAAAATCTTAAGATTTTTAACACTTCTTTCTTTGCACACTCCTCCATGTCTGATACAGTTCCTAGTAATCAACCAATATTTAATGAGTAAATGGCCATCATCACTAGTTACTAGAACAATATCAGTATTTCTTTCCATCTTTTTATAGAATTCAAAGCCTCCTATTACCTGTTCATAGAACCTTTTGGCTTTCTAACTAGAACATGTTTCCAGAAGCTACTAGCCATCACCAATATCCCCCTAAAGTCTCAAAAGACATAAGTGTAGTGCACTGTTCTCCTTCCCTTGAACAGAGGCCCTCAAGAAGAATGTTTCTGTCACTTTCCTCCCACATTGAGAATTAATTCAGCCTGCATGCTCTTTCCTCTAGAGGACAAAAGTCCAACCCTGATTTAAAACATATATATGGCCAATACTATCAAAAGTAAACTTATTAATCATAATACAATATGGCAACACTGAGGAGTGATTTCCTGAAGAAAGCCACAGCATTCATGCCAAGATGTTCTTGTGCCTCCAGGATGGGGTCAAAGTGGGTGGATTCCTGTGCTGCCAGTTAACCTTGGATCAGGGAATTTACTAGTCTGAAGGAGGATCTTCAGAAGAGACTGTCAGAAAAGGAAGACGGTGCATCTGTTCTGCTTAACATCTTACAGACCCATACTGCTTGTGCTTAAACACTAACTGTAAGTAATTAAAGATAGCATATAGCACTGAATTTACTTAGTCCTTTAAATGAAATGCCATTAAACACTGAATAGAAAATACGCTGTTAGGCTGAAGAGATGGCTCAGCCATTAAAGGCTAGGCTAACAACCGAAAATGTAAGAAAATAGATTACACATTTTGAAAGATGAATGGGATTGTTGGCTCTTCAATTGACAAGGGCAAATTTCAAATGATGTTGGCTAACAAGAAAAATGTTATTTTTCTTTAAAAGAAGTTGTTTAGAGTAATTTTCTTTTATGTTTGAGTGCTTTACCTGTGTCCACAGAAGCCAGAAGAGGGCATAGGTCCTGTGATTGGATTTACCAATTCTTGTAATCCATTTCAAGTGTGAAATAGTTGCATGCAGTGTATGACATCCCCAAAGAGACACCAGGACACAGGACTTTCTTCTATAGGGTAATTAATTGGCTTGATGAGCTTGTACAGGTGTTATACAGGTAACCACATCAGCTCTGATTCTTGCACCAGCTGTTTCATTTCCAGAAGTCAACATTTTATAGCTGTCCTCTATATCTGCTGGCTCATACACTCTTTTTCTATTTTGTGGAGTCGTTTCCATAGCAATTGGATAGTTCTTCTCTGAACTTGTGCTAAAATTCTGCAGTGAGTCCATCTGATCTTTGGCACTGGTTATTTGGGACATATATTATTTTTATTATTTTCTTCAGTCTCATCACTAATTTATGGATCTGTTTAGCTCACTTGTTTTTTATTGGTTTAATTTTGATATGTCAAGTGTTTCTAGAAATTCATCTGTTTCTTTCAGACATTTCAGATTAGTGGAAAAGAGACTTTTAAAATAGGTTCTTATAATTTGCTTAATTACATTTATATGTTATAATATTTCCTTTTTCATTTCTCATTTTATTATTTGGGTCTGTAAAGACACACATGCACTTAGGCTTTCATTCAGGGCTTTCTATATGTGAGTTCTTTTTACTTTTCTTAGATTAACATAGAGTTTGCCAAAATATATTCAAACATAACTTTTAATTTAATGGATTCTTTGGAAACTTTTTTGCTTCCATTTCATTAACTTTTGACCTCTTTTCATCTACTGGTTTGGGGTTTGGTTTGCTCAAGGCTTTTGGATGTATCATTACGTTATTGATTACTGATGTCTCGATTAGTTTTTCATTAAGCATTCAAAGCTGTAATATTTCATTGTGTTCAGATAGAATGCAGGAAGTTATTTCAATTTTCCTGTGTTTGTTGAAAGTTGCTTTTTGTTCTAATATATGGTGAATATTGGAGAGATTTCTTTGTCTCGTTGAGGAGAAAGTATAATTTTAATGTTTAGGTAGATGTGCTATAAGATATATTTTGTCCTTTTGCGTTATGATTTCATTCAGTTCCAATGTTTCTCTGTTTAGTTTGAGTCTGGACAACCTCTCAGTTTTTGATAATTGGGTACTAAAGTCATCCAATGTCATTGTGGTGATTAATCTGTAGATTTAGATCTAATAGACAGTATTTGTTTTATGAAATTGTGTTTAGTGCAGTTATGGTTATAAATATTTACAGATTTTCTTTTCTAGAGGCCCCTTACTTGATCAATGGGCTGTCAGGAGTGACTGAATATTTGAGGACTTTTACCATCTTTTCCCCTGGCTTCTAGCTGCTTGTTTCAACTGTCGAAAGCTGTATACCATTTCTGTTCTCTCATTTATTGGCGTCTGGTTGGTGGCCCACAGTTTGTTGTGTGGTAGAGGAAGTAAATAGAGCTGTTGGAGGGGTGAGTGTCACTTTAGTTCATCACTGTGACCATGAAGGAATCAGTTGTAATCAATGCTCACTAAATACATATGCCAGGTTGTTAGAACCTATTGATTTATCTCCTTTACATTCACCCTCAATACATAGCTGTTCAATTAATAATATCTCTCTGATATGGGATAAAGAGTCTAAAGTGACACTTTGAGTGTGAAAATAGTTGCATGCAGTGTAGGATATCTCCACACAGATACTAGGACACAGGGACTTCTGCTACAGGGCAATTGTGACTTGCGAGTCAACAAAGAAAACCTCTTTTAGAAAGGAGGTGATAGAAGACATATCAGCCATGGAGGAATTACAGTATCAAAAGATGAGTTAAGCTTTAATTTCCTGGCTACAGCAAGTTTGGAAGTTGCCAGAAGATATCTAGTAAGCTCAGTTTGATCTGAGGTAGCCAAGAACAACATCAAGGAACATAATTTGCCTTCTTCATGCAAGTATGTATATATATATATATATATATATATATATATATATATATATATCATGGGATGATGTGAGTATAAATAAATATATACATAGTTTCTTCGTCTAGACTTTTGTTCTGTCCTTTCTTCATATGTGTGTATCAATGAATATATTCTGGAAAGAAAGGGAAAAAGCCAGCATTTGTAACTATTTAGTCTGTGTTGGGTCTGTCTTTCTCTCTCTATTTCTTTTTAAATTTTATTTTTCTTGGATATTTTATGTATTTACATTCCAAAGGTTATCCCCTTTCCCTCTCTCCCATACCTCCTCCCCCTGCTTCTATGAGCATGCTCCCTCTCCTACCCACCCACTCCAACCTCAGAGCCCTGGTTCTATGTTTTTAATCTAACAGTACTGATTGGAGGTAATTAGCATGACTCACATTTTATAGATATAGAAAAGAAATCTCTAAGAAGGTCCCACTGGGTACCTGAGACCATGTAGCCAGTATTTTAGTTTCTCCATTACTGAACCCAAGTCTGTTTACTTGCCAACAGAACAGGACCCAAGTAACTAAGACTAGCTCTTGTGGTAGAAGAAAAACAAAGATTCTTTAGACTCGTGTTTTGAAATGTCTTTTTAAACTCACTCAGGTTTTAAGCTTCTTTTTATCACAGTCAAGGGGAGATTGGGAATTAGTTTACTTAGTGAATCCTGGTGGTTAATAATTTTTTTAGTTTGGCACACCTTAGCATCACGAGTCTTAAAAGGTAAATGAGGTCATGTATGTAAGCCTCATGTGCCGGGTTTGAGTAACTTTATAAGGGCTGCACTCATCTAGGCACAGGGTGCTTTGAGCAAAAGGCTGAATGTGTCAGCTTTTGAGTTATTTTTCGTTTTGAACATAAGCATGGCAATACTCTTGTTTTTCCCACTTTAAACTCTATCAGACTGGAGAGGAAGAAGACCACGGAGCATGGGGACTCTGCAACAAAGCCAGGGCCTGCACATAGTGGGGAACCAGGTGGTCTTAGAGAGGGAGGAGCAGTGTGTTTGCCTCTGTGCATTTCTCTAAACAGCCTTGAGTCTGAAAGTACTTAAGGTAGTGGAGATTTATAGACCAGTGATCACTAAACAGTGAGACTTACTTCCTCATTGGCCAGATGCCAAAGTTTGTTTCTTGTAGCCGTGACTCTGTTGATTAAAGCTCTAGCTGATCTCGTTGATTGCAGAGCATTTGAGATTGATTGCTAAAGGTTGGGTACATTTGGCATAGTAGAATTTGAGCATCTGTGCTTGCCCTATACCAGAAATACTTTCTTCCTTCCTCTAAATGTACCTTTATACTCACCGAACACTGGGCAGTCCAGCTTTTAGATTGCTGACAACTAGAGTTTGAAGGTAAGAACACAGCTTATCTGAAACATTTGGCATAACTTGTTGGTGTATGTTCTTAGTTCTCAGACATACAGGTGCTAATGTGTAAGTGGTGTAACTCAAGTCAGAAAGATCCTAAGTCTTAAGAAACCTAAGAAAAATAATGAAAAAAAAAAACATCTGAAGCCAGCATTGGCTGTGTTCAACTTAGAAAATCATCCAGACACCTTTCCACAATACCATCTCTTTGTGCATACTGTACTTTTCCCTCACAAAGACTCCCCTCCTGTCAGCCAGCTACACTGCTCTGGCTATGACTATTTCTTCACCACACTGGACCCTCTTTCGTCTAAGTCTGTGGACAACATTCAAGCTAGGCCTATAAAAGGAACTGGACCAGTTCTCCTGCTTAGGGAAGTTACTTATATAAGCAAGTAACCATAGCACTGTGGCATAAGATCTGGGAAGTTCTCATGTAAATTTAGATCCTCTTGCAGCTGAGGGTGGAGGACAGTTATGATTTCAAATCGTGTCTGGAGGACAGTGTGAGGACCTGTCTCAGAAAACAAGATGAAAGGTTAACTCTATGGAAAAGACTAGAGATTGTTTCACAAAGGAGGCCACAGGGACCTGGCCTCAGAGGACGAAAAGGAGCCTGCCTGGGAAAGTCTGTGTGTCTATCTGCCTTACTCTAAAAATAGCAGTGACCATAGCTGAGACCACCTATAAGTAGAAGCCCAAGGAAGCACTCTTTTTCTCTTCTAGCCTGCATGCTGTGGGCTGTCAGATGGCAGGTGTATTTCTACCTGTGTGCTCCTTGACCTTCTATGAGGTTATCAGAAGTAGAAAGTGTCATTCTCAGTATTTGATGTACCCAGTCTGCGAGGCACTGGTGCTCAGTAGCACAGGAAGCTGCTTTCAGTTCTTCCCCTGTGATCTCTGCTTCTGCTCAGCAGCAGAAGTGAGGTTTGTGCACTCATCAACTCCAATTCTGGGAACACATTCAAACTTGAGAATCTGATTTCAGCTGGGTGTCTGTGGCTTTTGTATCACTGTAAGATAAGGCATTCAGAAACCTCTATTTGTCCCCAACATTGTCAAGCTGGGCATGGTGCACACTGGGCAAACCTTTACTACAGAACTACACATCAGCCCCCACCTGACTCACTGTACATACTTCCATGGCCTCACTCAGCCCCTCAAATCTACCTTTATACCACACAGACTCTATTAATGAGCTGGTCTCTGTCAACTGAAGATTTTCAGTCCTTACCTCCAGGTCATAATTTTAAACTTATTTAAATTCAGTTACTTGTTTGGTCAAGTAACAAAGAAACACTAAGAGAAATGCATAATTTTCTTTATTTTCCAATGTTCAATGAAACAGCAGGTCTCTGAACTTTAACTGATCATGCTATTCTGCTCAGTTTTAAAAAAAAATCCTACAAAAAAGTTCCAGATCCAGGTGTCTGTCAGTATGGTTTCTCAAGGCCTTTTCCTCTGTTTGCAGGCGGCCTTCTTTTACTATGTCCACACATGTTGTTCCCTGTGTACATCCCTTGGTATTTCTCTGTATGTCTAAATCTCTTCTAAGAAGAACCCTAGTATGATAGAATTGGAGCCTCATCTCAACTTAATGACATCTTCAGGGCCCTGTCTCAAACTGACACATTTTAAAGTAAGAAGATTAGAGCTCAACATGTGAATGTGGAGGCACACAGTTCAGTCCATCATATCCACCAATGCTTTTCCAATATTAGTTTATGCAAATAGTTTGCTCTTGCTCACAAATTGAGCAGTTTAAAATGATGCAACAAGATGTGGTAGTACGTATCTGGAATCGCAGCATTTTGGAGACAGAGGTAGAGGCAGAGGCAGAGGCAGAGGCAGAGAAAAAGGCAGAGGCAGAGGCAGAGGCAGAGGCAGAGGCGGAAGCATACTTGCAATTTTGTTTAGGAAAACAAAGGATGAATTAATTAACTCAAACTTTTTCCTTTATTCTTATTTTGTTTTGTGCCAGCCTAGGTCTGCTTCTGCCCTTGAGGTATCCAGGTACCATTGTGCACTGAGTAGGACTGAAAAGAACAAAGTTTATTCTGGTAGGTGGATTTCACAGGGTGTCAGTCGGAGTGAATGCAAAGGGATAAATAGCCTTCTTTAGTGATGGTTTTCAGTGAAATAGCTCTCTCTTATTGGGGGTATTAAGGGGTATATATAAACCTTGGTGTGTAGGTAGGAGTTTTCATAGTGAGGGTATATTACTGGCTGGTGTTCATATGTTGGGAATGTTCCTTTACCTGTGGAGGACTATTTGATTCCTGAACATATCCTTACAGGGAAAGAGGAAGGTTAATCTGTAATTTTGCCATGACTACCTCAAGGGTGGCAAAAGTGGGGATCATAGGGTTTATGTGCACAGGGCATGCACACCCAAAGCAAGGAGGAAAACAGTCCTACTCCTGCTGGTGTCAGGATGAGATTTTCAAGGCTTCGACACATCAACCTTACTCTTGCTCTGGATGGCTCCCTTGGTTGCATGACATTCCAGACTCACAGGTTTAATGCTTTGAAACAGTCTTACTGTAACCTAGACTGGCCTCAAAGTCACACTCTTTCTGCTAGCTTCCCTCATATTGCTTGCCATCATAGCCTACTGATTGTTTTAACTGTTTTTGGTTAGAAGTTTGAGCAGATTACAGCCGCTGGGTGAAATGAAGTTTTGCACACCAAGAGGCTAGGGGAAAGCATCCCTTCTCAGTTCATCTGCTGAACATCAGCCTTCTGTTCTGTTGTGCAGGTAAAGGACTGAGGATGCTGCCTCCAATTTATCCTCAGCTTCTAAAGGCCGTGAAATCTATTCCCTTTTGTCTATGAGCTGGTAGTGGGAACTGCATCATCAGTATACTTAGAGAACTCCCATATCCACCACCAAAGTTCTATTGGAGTTCAAAATGAGAATGTGTTTGGGAACTGTTATATTGAATACCTAAATTTACATTTGAAAAGGACACTGTAGACTTGCAGACTTGTGCTCTCATGTTGCCAACAGGGGAATGTGCTAGTAGAGATTTGTCTCTACAACCTCTCAGTTCTGGAGGCCATATTAGGCTTCCTATCTTAATAGATATTTGGTCATTCAAAGATTTCTGGTGGGGTTGAAGACTGATTACAGTCTCATAGCCTATCAGGCTGTTTAACTCTGAAAATACATATTTTTTGTATAGTTATCTATACTATACAAGCTAGCCAAGATATAATATAGATTTTAAGCCTTTCTTAAGCTGGAATGGATAACTAAATGTTCTGTTTAACTAAACAAGTGATGGACTGTGTGTTGAGTATATCATATGCTTTATAAATTTTAGAATGGTAATAATTGTACTCAATTTATATATAATTGAAAAGGCTTTTTAACTGGACAAAAAGGGATAAATGTTGTGGTTTGCCCTGGAGTTATCTGTATTTTGATGCTAACTCCACTGCCCCAAGGACAGTTGTCTAGTCATGTACTCAGGAATCAGGTGACTTCAGTAGAAACTTCTCCCCATTGAATTTGTAAAATACAGGTGAGGGGTAGGTACAGGATAGAAGGAGGCCTGTCATTGGAGGAGAAGGAAGGATGGGTGGGAGAGAAGTTTGAAGGAAGAGGAGGAGACTGGAACAGAAAGAGAAGAGGAGAGGGAGAGAGAGAGAAGCGCTGGCAGGACAATGGACGCTGATGTAAAGATCTCACTCTGTGTATTTACAGATTGTTATTAATGTTCCTAAGGGATGGATGGTACTGGGCTTTGTATGTTTAGGTGGGCAATTATATCTTACCAATTGGCTCATAGAAAAAAAAAAGAAAAGGACAAAAATACATTAAGTAATAACAATTTCTGTATTAGTTTTCTTTGTGAATATGGACTTATTGCATGGGCATCTTAAATTTCATGGACACTTGTAACTTAGAAGCAATTTTTAAAGAAGTTTTATGAGATCAGTAGACAGATACTAGCTGAGGTCTTTATCAAACCATTGATTTAGAATCTTGTAAGCCTTCTTATGTTTAGAGGAATGAATATTACTTATGCTAAACCTGTGATGTGGATTAAAAGTGAAGGGGGAATTTAGGGAAGGACCTAACATAGAAGGTATGTTAGAAATGTCAGTGCTCCAAACCAAGTGAGTGAGCTTACACTTGCCACTTCAGAACCAAGGAGACTGGAGCAGGAGGATTGTACATTCAAGGCTACAGAATGAGCAATGGGCAATCCTGGGATATGTAGAGACCCTATCTACTCTTACCTTAAAAGAAAAGAAAGGGGAGATGGCAATACTTTATCTTCCTCTGCTGAAGCTGATTATATCACATCACAGAGTTTTATGGGAATTACACCCTCTCTGCCATACTACAACTGTAGCTGCTGCTTATATTGGAAATGTTTTCAAGTACAACCGGGTCTTCATTTTCTAAAAGCACTGCATCCATTCCAGAGAACTCAGCTTTCTCTGGGAACCTGTCATCCTGATATTTGGTCTGGCCAGCCTGGACAGTCTTTGTTTCTCTCACTCATTGTAGTTTTCTTTACACAATTACTAGCAATTATTCACTGTTACACTTTCCATAGATATTCTTTCCCTCTAATGTTCTAGGCCTCAAATTATATAAGAACTAAAAACAAGTTGCTTATAATAAATATAATAGTGGTGCTCACTATTGTAGCAGTCACTGAACATTACCTTGCTATCCCTCTGAGCAGCAGTGATAGATGTGCTTTGAAACTCAAATAGCCACTTACTCTTGAGTATTAGAAGATCATTCATCCCTTCTATTCATATATTTGTAAGTTTCTAGGTATAGCAACCAACAACAAACAGTGGAACAATGTGTCTCTTTCTGAAAAAAAAAAGACATAAAGTAGACTGTAAGTGCATGAGAAGATATTCATTATTAGTCATGAAGGAAAAGCAAAACAAATCTATTGGGATGGAGATTTAAGGGAGATACATGTCAGTGATTCGAGAGTACTATATACTACTGGTAGACTTCTTAAATGATACAGCCACTGTAGGAAAGTTCTATGACAATTTCTCAAAAATGAGAACATACTATATGGCATATCTGCATTGAGTTATGAACCCAAAAATATGAATGTAGAAGCTTAGATATTTGTACATTTTTTATTGTACAATAGTTGAAAGGAGGCACTCCAAGTGCCCATGGACAAAGAAATGGATAAACAAACCACACTACAAGCAGGCATGCAATAAAAGTTAGCATTAATTGGGAAGAAAATCTGATGACATGCCACAATACAGCCAATCCTTAAGAATATTCAACTAAATAAATTAGCTATTCACAAGAGGACAAAATGAACTTACTCTAAAGCATCTAGAGTTTAAGGAGATAAAAAGGAAAATAGTGGTAGCCAGGCACTGAGATTTAGCAGCAGTGGGCTCCTAGCTTCCATCTAGAAAAGTAAAATGTTTTCAGGAGATTCAAGGTGATGGTAGACAAAGAACAACAGGAATATTATTAATGCCACTGAGCCATCCACTTATGATACTTAAGAGTCATTTTCATGTTGTGTATGCTTTATCACAGTACTTTAAGAATTCCATTCTGATCTTTTCTCACAGGGACTAAACCTTCTTCCCTGAGACATCATGGCCCTGGTCCCAGAATTGAGCAGACAGACAAAACTGAAAGAGGTCGCAGGGATCCCACTGCAGGCTCCAACTGTCGACAACTGGAGTCAGATTCAGACCTTCAAGGCGAAGCCAGATGACCTCCTCATCTGTACTTACCCTAAATCAGGTAACCTGGTAGAGTAGTAGCCCCAGCCTCATCCTCTGAGCTATCTGAACTTCTCACCTAAGTTAGAACTACCTAAAATGAGAAGCTGGCTCTTTTTGTCCCACAATGGGTGCTACTTCACATGTCTTATCCCTGGGATCTTGAAGCTTAGTCTCTTGTACCATTCATTTTTCTTGGGAAGAGGTGAGATTTGTCTCTACTCTTTTACCTTTCCCAGAGATCCAAAGTATTTCTCCTATAGCTAACAAGATCCTGGTTAGAACAGAAGGTAAAGCCAACATCTGCATCCACACCCATTCATTAGTATGTTTGAAGAATAATCTTCTAACTCAATCTTTATGGTCTTCCCAGGGACAACATGAATTCAAGAAATTGTCGACATGATTAAGCAGAATGGGGATGTAGAGAAGTGCCAGAGGACCATCATTCAACACCGACACCCTTTTATTGAGTGGGCTCGGCCACCCCAACCGTCAGGTAAGAGACCCTGATTCCATATATGTTCCTCTCCTGTCTAATCTCTGTCCTTGTCCCTTCATCTTCTCTTTTTCTTTCCTATCCTGTCTCTCTCCCTCCCCCTATTTGCTATTTGGAACAGCATCATGCTGTATATTAGGCTGGCCTTGAACTCACTGAGATTCTCCTCTTCTGCATCCTGAGTGTTGGGTTAAATGTATATGCCACCCCTTCCAGATCCATTTTTTCTGTATTTCTACCAAATGTGAATCAGCAAGGAAGATAGATGCATATGGAGGCAAAATTCTGCCTAATGTTCTCATTATACCTTTGCTCTGGTCATGTGTAACTGCAGAATAGAGGAAGGAACAGAACTCTACTCATCAGCAGCTCACAGCCATCTGCGTTCAGTACTTTACTTTCATAACCAAGTGGTTTCTGGACAGTGTCTTATGATTCAAAACACACACACACACACACACACACACAAACACACGCATGCACACACACATACACACATATACACACATACACATATATACATGCACACAAACATACACACACATGCACACACATACACAGGCATATTAATACACACACATACACATGCACATACATACATATGCACACACACACACACACACACACACACACACACACACACACACGAGGAGGCAATTACTTTGTTCAATTGAAAATCTATTTTTCCCGTGACGTTAACTGAACATTTTTCTTTTCATACATAGTTTCTAGTCTTGAGATTTCCTTGCTAAACATAATCCCTTATTGTTGTGAAATCAACCTTCCTCAAGTTCTTAGTTCAAGAGCAATATGTGGCCAGACTCTTCACCAAAATATAATATAATAACCTCCAGCCCATCTCTCCATAGAGCAGTTCTGCAGCCTCATGAGTGGGCCTCCATTCTCTACTCTTTTGGCACTGTGCTCTTCCAAATTTTCCCCAGAATTGTCTGTGAAGCTTTGCTTACAGCATTTTAGGGCTTTTAAGCTTGATGTTCAAATTTCAGGACACATTATGAATCTGTCATGAAGCTCATCACAATTAGTCTATAGTTAGAAGCAGAGACGGATGCTAATGTTTTGCTCACCTTTTTTTCTATTTAGTTTAATTTCCCATTGGGCTGCCAATCTGTGGGTGAACCTTTCTGGAAACCGCATTATGGATATACACACCCAGAGATACAGTTCATAGTCCAGTCAAGTTGAAAATGGAAAGTAAGCATTATACCTTGTCACCTTCCAGACCTCATATCATAGAAGTAAGGTAGAACGCAAGTTTACAGCATGCCCTCCCGCTGTATGTATATAGTTAAATGCCACTTATTATCAGTCACAATTCTAGTTTTTTAAAAGTATCTCTGTTCCTTGTTTGACAGGTTTTCAGATTATTCATATAAGAGAATCTTTACCATTTTCTGTGGATCACAGTCCAGATTCAAATGTGCCGCCTAACAGAATGATTTCATGCAATCTTTGAAGCAATGCAGGACTAATTCTCTAACCTCTCCACTGCCATTATTTGAAGAGCCTGATTGCTAGATTAAAGGAAAGACCTTAGGGACAGTCTGCAATATGTTTATTTCATCTTACTCCAGTTTATCTCAAAGATTCACAGAGAAAGTCCCTACAAGAGTTGTAAATAGAAGTGCAAACATCACAAACCATGTATCAGAAAGGATGTAATAGAAGAAACATCACTGCACAGAACCAGAGAGATGTTTTTGATATGACAGGAAGGGAGGTGGAAAGAGTCTGCTCACTGTTTCTGATCAGCTCTGGCTCAAAAGGACAAATTTGGTTATTCTTGGCTTCCAGGTCATTATCCTCAAAATGATAGAGTGAATTCCTTGAGGTTCCAATAAGAGACTTCAGGTTTGGGGGTTGAGAGGGACACTAAGAGGAGTTTCCTTAGAGATGTAAGTCTTGTTAGGAGAATTGTTAACCCCATGGTCATACAGATAGACAGCAGCATGAAAGGGCACTGATGAGAATCCAAGCAACATGGTAAAATGTGGGAAGTCCATTCTTATAGGTCTCAGAGAAATTGGGGGGTTTCATGAACTCAGGATGACTAATTCCAATACAGAAGCAAAAGAAGGAGGAGGAGGAGGAGGAGGAGGAGGAGGAGGAGGAGGAGGAGGAGGAGGAGGAGGAGGAGGAGGCGAGGAGGAATAATCCCAGGGTAGGAATGTAGAACTCCAGTGATGTGTGTGGGACACATCTATTGAAGTTGAACATGCTACACAGGTGTGGGATGTGTTGTCATTAGTGGCTTTCTGTTCTCCTTGGGTCTGGTAGTTTGGGCATCTAAATTTTCTTTTTTTTTTTTCTGGCTGTGTCTCTCAGGAGTGATCTACATCCGGCTCCTGTCAGCCTGCACTTCTGTGCTTCATCCATCTTGTCTAATTAGGTGGCTGTATATGTATGGGCCACATGTGGGGCAGGCTCTGAATGGGTGTTCCTTCAGTCTCTGTTTTAATCTTTGCCTCTCTCTTCCCTGCCAAGGGTATTCTTGTTCCCCTTTTAGAGAAGGAGTGAAGCATTCACATTTTGATCATCCGTCTTGAGTTTCATTTGTTCTAGGCATCTAGGGTAATTCAAGCATTTGGGCTAATAGCCACTTATCAATGAGTGCATACCATGTATGTCTTTCTGTGATTGGGTTAGCTCACTCAGGATGATATTTTCCAGTTCCAACCATTTGCCTACGAATTTCATAAAGCCGTTGTTTTTGATAGCTGAGTAATATTCCATTGTGTAGATGTACCACATTTTCTGTATCCATTCCTCTGTTGAAGGGCATCTGGGTTCTTTCCAGCTTCTGGCTATTATAAAAAAGGCTGCAATGAACATAGTGGAGCACGTGTCTTTTTTATATGTTGGGGCGGCATCTTTTGGGTATATGCCCAAGAGAGGTATAGCTGGATCCTCAGGCAGTTCAATGTCCAATTTTCTGAGGATCCTCCAGACTGATTTCCAGAATGGTTGTACCAGTCAGCAATCACACCAACAATGGAGGAGTGTTCCTCTTTCTCCACATCCTCGCCAGCATCTGCTGTCACCTGAGTTTTTGATCTTAGCCATTCTCACTGGTGTGAGGTGAAATCTCAGGGTTGTTTTGATTTGCATTTCCCTTATGACTAAATATGTTGAACATTTCTTTAGGTGTTTCTCAGCCATTTGGCATTCCTCAGCTGTGAATTCTTTGTTTAGCTCTGAACCCCATTTTTTAATAGGGTTATTTGTCTCCCTGCGGTCTAACTTCTTGAGTTCTTTGTATATTTTGGATATAAGGCCTCTATCTGTTGTAGGATTGGTAAAGATCTTTTCCCAATCTGTTGGTTGCCGATTTGTCCTAACCACAGTGTCCTATGCCTTACAGAAGCTTTGCAGTTTTTTGAGATCCCGTTTGTCGATTCTTGATCTTAGAGCGTAAGCCATTGGTGTTTTGTTAAGGAAATTTTTCCAGTGCCCATGTGTTCCAGATGCTTCCCTAGTTTTTTCTTCTATTAGTTTGAGTGTGTCTGGTTTGATGTGGAGGTCCCTGATCCACTTGGACTTAAGCTTTGTACAGGGTGATAAGTATGGATCTATCTGCATTCTTCTACATGTTGACCTCCAGTTGAACCAGCACCATTTGCTGAAAATGCTGTTTTTTTTCCATTTGATGGTTTTGGCTCCTTTGTCAAAAATCAAGTGCCCATAGGTGTGTGGGTTCATTTCTGGGTCTTCAATTCTGTTCCATTGTTCTATCTGTCTGTCTCTGTACCAATACCATGCAGTTTTTATCACTATTGCTCTGTAATACTGCTTGAGTTCAGGGACAGTGATTCCCCCTGAAGTCCTTTAATTGTTGAGGATAGTTTTAGCTAACCAGGGTTTTTTGGTATCCCAGATGAATTTGCATATTGTTCTGTCTAACTCTTTGAAGAATTGGATTGGTATTTTGATGGGGATTGCATTGAATCTGTAGATCACTTTTGGTAAAATGGTCATTTTTACAATATTAATCCTGCCAATCCATGAGCATGGGAGATCTTTCCATCTTCTGAGGTCTTCTTCAAATTCTTTCTTCAGTGTCTTGAAGTTCTTATTGTACAGATCTTTTACTTGCTTTGTTAAAGTCACACCGAGGTACTTTATATTATTTGGGTCTATTATGAAGGGTGTCGTTTCCCTAATTTCTTTCTTGGCTTGTTTCTCTTTTGTGTAGAGGAAGGCTACTGATTTATTTGAGTTAATTTTATACCCAGCCACTTTGCTGAAGTTGTTTATCAGCTTTAGTAGTTCTCTGGTGGAACTTTTGGGATCACTTAAATAAACTATCATATCATCTGCAAATAGTGATATTTTGACTTCTTCTTTTCCGATCTGTATCCCCTTGATCTCCTTTTGTTGTCTGATTGCTCTGGCTAGAACTTCAAGAACTATATTGAATAAGTTGTGAGAGAGTGGGCAGCCTGGAGTGGATGTTCTCATGTGCAGAGCATACTGTGCAATCATCTCCTGAATTGTGTTACAGGTGTGGACAAAGCCAATGCGATGCCAGCTCCAAGGATATTAAGGACCCATCTTCCCACTCAGCTGCTGCCACCGTCTTTCTGGACAAACAACTGTAAGGTAAGACAGTAGCAGTTCCTATCGGGACTGGAGCAGGGAGCCCAGAGCCTCAGGCCTTCACAGCCTGAGTGAGTATAGCTTCCTTAGCAGTACGCTGTACCTCTGAGATCTAATACTGTGCAGTAAAGTCAAACACCATGCTAGATTTAGTAGAGTGGTTCCCCAGAGGCTTTCAAATGTGATGTGAAGGCCGAGGGCAGACTGAGGTACTGGGGATCATGTGTTCTTCAGTGAAGCAGACTGGGAGTGGGGAATGGGAACCATAGGCTGTAGGCTATAGGAGGGCTTATGGAGTGGAGCACAAAGAAGACTGAGCAGATCAAGTGCAAAGGTCTGATGTTCAAAGGGTAAATCCCAGTGGAGCTGCAGAGGAGGCTTGGATGGAGCCTCAGAAGCCTCCAGGCTGCTTTCACTCTTTCTAGGATTATGTCATGTGTCCCAATGTCTTGTCTATTGTGTTCCTGACACATTGAGGGTGTTGGACCATGGTAGGAGTATACCATGGGTATACCAAGGAGTATGCCAAGGTACAGTAATCGTGCAGTGAGTGGAGCTGAGGTTCAAGGATGAGTCAATGGCTTTTCTAAGAATAATCTTTTTCTTTTTTAAATGGAAATAGTGAAAGAAAGATAAAAAGGGACTGGAGAAATGGGCTCAGTGCTTAAGAGTATTGACTGTTCTTCCAGAGGACAGAGGTTCAGATATTAGCTCACAATTGTCTGAAACTTCAGTACTAGGGGATATGATGCCCTCTTCTGGTTTGGATGGGTACTGCTTGCACATGGGTCATGTTCATAGAAGTAGGCAAAGCATCGATATAAATAAAACCATCGCATAATTTAAGCTTTAAGGATTGTTTTGAAAGGACTAAAGTATTTCTAGATAGCAGAAATATTGTTGGAGCTCCTACAATCAAATGACTGTGTATTGTCTGTAAAGGTGGGTGAGGAATGCCAATTCTATTCCTGGCATTACTGGGACCAGCTATCATGAAATCACTGAGGAATACCTCTTGATATTATCTGAGATCAAATAAGCTGAGGAAATTCCCAAGTTACAAAAAATAAAACTGAAATAAAATTAAGAAAAGCATAATTATCATGGACCTGTGCAGTGGTATTTGATCCCCTGGATAATTCAGCAACATTAGCTTTAATGTTTGCATAGGGATTGAAACAGAACATACACAAGGAGATAAGAGAATGAGGAGAGAGCTTTGGTATTATGGGTCATCATCTTCCATGTATATGTAGGTGGAGGAGTTGAGCTCTCTGGTACAGAGAATAGTCTTCAATGGGTATATTTTCAGTTTTGAATGAGTGAGGTTATTAAGTATATAAAACAAGCCAAAGAAAAATAAATAGCAAGCAGCATGTAGATGAAAGGATGGAGTTAGAGAGATAGACAGACAGACAAACAACAAATCAGGTCCTCAAGCAGAAATTGCCTGGACAAGCCCTCTTGAATCTGACACTTTGTGTTCCCAGCACTGAGATTCCCAGGCAGAGCATAGTGTGTCCCTGGGCACGGCTTCCAGGTCAAGGAACAAATCACAGTAGAAAGATAATATTACAAGGGGAGGACTCACAAACATCTAGCAAAAACTACTGATGAATCTCCATTGGGATAGCCAGTCAGTTTACTCATAAAATACCCAGGCTGAGCAGAGTATTCCTCTAAGTAAAGGACTGGTAGGAAAGAGATAACATCAGGAGATCCTGTGCTCACACCATTTTCATGAAACTGAGGAAGTTTAAGCATCAGCTGGAGTTTCACACTGAGGTTTCTCTCTATGGCTAAGGTTTCCAAGAGCTGATCTAGCATCTCTTTCCCAGTGGGCTAAACAAAGTTTCACCTGTAGGAAATAGTTCAACTTCCAGATGATCTCAGTAACAGAAGCAATTTACTGTTCTCTCCCCTCCTTGTAACAGAGTTAGTGGAATAGTCTCTCCCCAGATAAGGGATCTTGGAGAACACTTAGAACTACATGCTTGGTGTTGAAATGTGTGTAGAGTAACCCAACTTCTGGAAACAGCTTGTCAGTGAGTTCAAACAACAGAAGGCAATTTACCAATATAATGTACATTGTGGGTCGTAAAGGAGACCCTGGGTAGTTTCTGGATAGTCTTTTGTCACCCCTCAAAGGTTTTAAAGATTAATTCCCGTTTTTTGCCCTGTTCAGGACACTACAAGCTCATACAAGTCAGCTAAGATGACCCCAGTACCAAAAACAAGAGTATACTCAACAGAAATACACATGATCTTTTCTGAAGAGTCATCTCAGCGCAGACCCCCAGATTACCACTGTGATCATGATCATACATTGCAACATACATACATACATACATACATACATACATACACACAACATACATAAGGGAAGAGAGCTTCATAAGGGTGTCTGCCAAAGAAGAGTCAGAGTTGGCCCCCAAAAACTTCTGACAAACCTGTTGTATGCAAAAATAAAAAAATGTTAATGCTGTATAAAATAGATCATTGTATCGTAAATGACATAAGGAAAGAAGGTGTGACTTTGAGTCAAATCATCAAATAAAGAAATGGTGTTTTATAATTGTATATACACATATATATTATATATCATATACATTATAAATATTATGCATATTTAATGATTTATATATAAAACACTGAATGTTAAAAACCAGAAGTAGCCTAACTCTCAGACTGTGTGCATCTGGATAGAGAAATGTAAGAACTTGGAAAGGGGATGAATGAGGACTGAGGAAAGGTGAGAGTCCTGTGTTGTGACTGGAAGCCACATCCATGAAAAGGAAAGAAGAAATTCATAAAACGTCAGTCAATACTGAGGTGAAAGACAACCTGAGTACAAAGTGCAAGAATCAATCAATCAATCAATCAATCAATCAATAAATAAATAAATAAATAAATAAATAAATAAACTGAAACTTTAGAAAATTCTTTCCATTGGAGCGCAGAAGCATTTGGATTTGGAGGAAACATGGGTTAGATCTCTAGCAAGGTGAAAAAGTCTCCCAAAAGGGTCCTTATTCAAACGCACCTGGCATTTGTTTATTCTGTGTAGAAACACACAGTTTTGAAAGTGACCATCATGGAAGAAAGTTTGTGCTCATAGCAAGTAGGATCCATGGTGCTGCTCCACATCGAAACACTAGGTGGAGTGATTGCTTTCCCAGAAATCAGGCTGAGGTTTCTGGAAGGCTCAGTGGCTCTGTAGTTGATTCAGAGTATCTAGAGGAAGAGTTTGCCCCTGCTAACAAAAGGGAAATCAAGAACTGAGATAAATTTCAATGAGTTAGGGCTGGGCTGGGAGTACCATAATTGGTGACATTGCTCTAGGCTGAGTCTTGGTGCCAGGGCAGGAGAGTTGAGCATTCCCCAAGAGGACTCAGCCAGAGTGAGAACTCAGAACTTTTCATGTTCATGTTCCTTTAACTCACCTCTCTTCTTCTCCAAAGTTCCTTTATGTGGCTCGAAATGCCAAAGACTGCATGGTTTCCTACTACCACTTCTACAGGATGAGCCAGGTGCTCCCCGATCCAGGCACCTGGAATGAGTATTTTGAAACCTTCATCAATGGAAAAGGTAAATAAAAATGCATTGTCCCTCTGTGGTTTTACCCCAATTAGGCTGAGCTGAGAGAACAACCCCTGACAGTTGATCCCCCAGAGTTTCCTGTGCCTCCTATTTAAAGGCCTTTATTCAGGGATTCCTGGCCTATAGACTTTCCTCAGCCTGTGTGACCCTGTTATAATATGAGGGTGCAAGTGATTGTGCATAATCAACATGAAGCCACTTTAATTCTCATATTAAAGCAAAACCTCCAATACTGATAGAAACTACGTGACCTCAGAATTGAGCAGCTCAGTGACCCTGGAAATATCTAATAGAGAATTTTTTCTTCTCTGATGTACCTGAAGCCAGAAAAAAGAAAAAAAGAAAGAAAGAAAGAAAAAGGAAAGTCAAACTTTCCTGACTTGGAAGGTTTGTGTCCATGAAAACAATTCTTGTTTTTCACAGTAAGTTGAGGATCTTGGTTTGACCTTGTGAAAGGATGGTGGGAAATTCGAGACAGATACCAGATTCTCTTTCTCTTCTATGAAGATATGAAGAGGGTAAGTAAATCACTGCTTCAGCTCCAGGGACAGGGAAGCTGCTTTAGGAATGTGGTTCTGACAGGGATGTCTGGAAAAATGTGATAGTGTGAAAACTCTTTTCCAGTCCAACTCAATGCTACCCTCACTCACAGGACCCAAAGCGTGAAATCCAGAAGGTAATGTAGTTCATGGGCAAGAATTTGGATGAAGAGGTCGTGGATAAAATAGTCCTGGAGACATCGTTTGAGAAAATGAAAGACAATCCTATGACAAATCGTTCTACAGTCCCCAAGTCTGTCCTGGACCAGTCCATTTCCCCTTTCATGAGAAAAGGTCTGTGGGGCTTATTTATCTCTAATTCTGAGGCAGTCCCTCTCCAATCCACATATTGTGATTCTAAGAAAGCTAGAGATTTGTTCCTAGTGTACAAGAAGCTCTACAAAGCAAGTCTTACAGATAACTAAGACAGACTCCCCTTGGTGCACACCTCCTTGGGATCCCTGCCTGCGGTTAGACTCACCAGAGCTGACATCTAGTTTGACTCTGCCTCCAAATCATGACTCATGACACTTTCAGGACTTTCAGCATGTATTACTAAGACCCAGGCCCTTAATGCTTCCTATATTTTGAAAGAAAAGGTCTGATTGTCCCTAGTGATTCACTTTTAAGTGGGAAATGTTATTTTTAAGTTAGTATACTCAATAGCTTTCTAAAAATCAATAGTTTGATGATTTCACAGAGATCCTCAGTAAACCCACTTTCCAAATGTTAGGTACAGAATGAAACCCATCCCACTGTCTCATTGACACATGCATTTTTCCCACAGCAGTGCAACCAGCACTGAGGTTTACACATTTCTCCAGAACATCTTTTGTCTTCCTTTTAGCACATGAATTAATTCATTTCATTCCTCTTGCAGTATACCAAGTGTTCAGGCCCTGAAACAAATCAAACTGTTCTATCTCTTTTCTTTATTAATCCCTGGTGAGAATTTGACAAGTAGCTTTTTCCAGCCCATCCATGTCCACTCTTCTTTGGATTCACTTGCGTTTGTTTCTTTGCTTGCTTTGGCCATAAAAACACAAATACAGATACCATGACATTAATCTGTTAATTACAATATAAACTGTGGTTATATTATACACTTTTGTATATAATGAATAAGAGCTATCTCTCCAGAGAAAGAAACACAGATCTCAAACATCACTGTTTGTACATTCGTTATAGACATACTATTACTTTTCCAATCATTTCTCTAATTATAGAAACTATAAATACTATGTTTACATTATAGGATCAATGCTACAATGAACATTTTTGTTCATCAAATTGCATAATTTCCACAAGAATCATAGGAATTCCAAAGATGTACTCTTCATAAAATCAATTCACAGAAATTAACTCTACACTTCAATAAATTTTCTAAAGAAATAAAACTATTCAATTAGCATCTGAATCAAAGAAGCAATGAATTTCATCACCTTGAGCAATTTCGTGTGATATCTTTTGCCTGCAGTCACTTCCTACAGAGAAAAATGTTCTCATTTTTCACTATAGGTTGATTTAGCTTGCTTTTAGATCATGTATAGATGGAATATCACAATATGTATTTTATTATGTCCAGGGTCTTTGGCCATTATAACATTTTAAGCTCCTCTGGTATGATTATATGTCTACTATTTGTTCATTTTTATAACTATGACTATCTAGTATATGTAAGCCAGATCACCTTGAATTAATCAACCACTTAATTTAGAAGCTGGTGCCCCTCCCAAAGACAAATAGGGGTCCTTTTCAGACAGGAGAAGTAAGGTGATGTGGAATTAGATTCCTGTTATGACAGCTCCATTGTGGTCCCTCCACCCTCCAGTCAGGGACACAAAGTCTGTCAATCAGAGACTGATGTTCTTGTCTGGGCTTTGTATTTCAGGAACTGTGGGTGATTGGAAAAACCACTTTACTGTAGCTCAGAATGACAGGTTTGATGAAATCTATAAGCAAAAGATGGGCGGAACCTCTCTAAACTTCTGCATGGAACTCTGATCAAGAAGGACATCTAAGACAGGAGTCTGTCTGCAAGCCTCAATTCAGCCAAAGGAAGCTCTGAAAGCAACCTGTAAAGGCCAAGGATTGTGGCTCCTACTCTGTGATAACTAACATCACATTACCATTCATAAAAGCATCATGTTTAGTATATACTTCCTCCACTCTTCAGTACAAATCAATAACACAGCTTAACGAGCTAGTAAATAAACACATAAATAAAACTCTAGTAGTATACATTTTATGATGACATTCTTCTAGAAGGTATAACCAGGATACTAACTCTGAAACACACATCAATAGTGATCATCTAAATTAAAGTACATGAAATCCTAAAGTCCTTCCTGTTCAGTCTGTTTTGCCTGATTACAATGGGAAGAGTCAACATGTTGCAACTTGTTGCAATGTGTTTAAGGGAGCAGGCTCTGTGGGAGGAAAGTGAGGGAAGAACTTCAAGGAGATGTCAGAAATCCAAGTCTTAGTAAAGGGAATCCTACTTCTAGGTCATAAAGGAAACAGACAGAAGACATGAAGGTGGCCTTTGGAAGCACAAATTGTGTCTGGACAAGAGCAGAATGGAGGCTTGATGCTCAGTGTGGAGCCAGTTGAGTTTTGATCTCCTGTCATCGCTTCTGAGGAACAGCTTGTACTTTTGCCCACTTTAGCAGAGTCCATCTGCATTTGCTTGCCAGCATACTTCCTTCCACCTCCCACTCGCTCCATGTCTTGGGCATCCTTTTACTCCCAGTAACCAGGCAATATGGAGAACACAGCATGTTGCACGACTGAATGATGGCTCAGAAGACAGAAAGGCAAACATGTTTTGGGTCTCAGCACTTACCCTGTCACTTTAGTTGCAGACGTCAGCACTGCTAAGCTGAGATCAGCAGGAGCAGCCTGTGGCATGAGCAGGATATATATGTGAGCTCAGGGTACCTAGCATGAGCTAGAATGACATTTCCTTTCAATCACTCAAATGTACACTTTCTCCTAAATGTCGAGGACGTGGGCACAGCATGTGTTACTGCCAGCAAGAGCCATTAGAATGTGTGGTAGAACTTAGTGGGTGGAAGCTACGAAACTGGACTGTGACCTAGAAGAGAATGAGTGCTCCTGGCCCTTGCTTTTTCTTTCCCTTGTTTCTTGGCCATGAAAAATTCAATAATATGAGGTGGGCAGTTTTGCTCTGTCATTTAATTCCATGATGATATTCTGTCCATCTGACCATGGAATGTAAATTCCAAAAGCAAAAGCTAAAATAAAGCTTTTGTCTTTATAACTTGCTTATCCCAGATACTCATTAAAGTGAAAGGAAGCTCAACAACCCATTCCCAACGATGTGGCTATAAAATGCTGAAAAACATCTGTAATTTTGTTGAACTTAGAAGCAACTGTTTGGTTACTGCTAAAATCTAACTATATGTGCATAGATAATTGACAACTTCTATGATATAAAAGATGTTTATATCTGATTGGATTGTAAATTTTTATTGTTTTCTTCTATGTCTTCACATGTGTATTGAAGTAATTCAGTTTCTGTAAGTAATTTGTCTGTTCTTACAATCCAAACCAAATAGAAGTTCGTATACCTTCTTCCTTTCAAGGTTAAGTTCATAACATCCCAGAGTCGCTCCAGCGTATTTAAGGCGCAGCTTGTGTCTTCAGCCAGGTACTGTTAACAGTAAATTTGGGGTAAATTGTTGAAACTTGTTGGTGATGAACTTAAGCCTCTACTGGCTTTGTCTTGCTTGGAGTTTACATTTCTATTCAGAATTGAAAATAACAGTAACTTGTAAAGTTGTTCAAAATTGTAAAACATATAATGTTAGTTTAGTAAGTGCAAGATAATTTACCCACTGGTAATTTTAACTATTACTTTTGGAGCAAAGAATGAATAAAGTAAATGAAATATTACATCTGAAGTATAGCTAAGTAATTGCCTTGTTTTTTTCATTATTTATTCACTTTACAACCCAACATTAGCTCCACACCCCCCTTACACTGTTCCTCCCCCCACTTTCCCTTCACTTTCTTCTCTGAGCAGAGGGAGTCCCTCCCTGGGTATCACCAAACCCTGGTACATAAAGTCACTGCAGTACTAGGCGTATGGTCTCCCACTGATGCCAGACTAGGTGCGCCAGTTACGTGTGAATGGTATGTACAGGCAGGCAAAAGGTTCAGAAGCAGCCCTCACTCCAGTTGTTGGGGGACTCCCATGAAGACCAAGCTGCAGATCATCCACGTATTTGCACAAGGCTTAGGTCTAGCCCAAGCTTGCTCTTTGCTTGGTTGTTAATTCTCAGGAAGCTTCCAAGGGTCCAGGTCAGTTGCTTCTGTTGGTCTTCCTCTGAAGTTTCTATTCTCTGCCCATCCCATCTTTCCAACAACTGCTCCACAAAAACTCTTCAATCTCAACCTAATGTTGGGCTGTGGATCTCTGCATCTCTATCAATTAGCTGTTGGATAGAGCCTCTCAGAGCACAGTTAAGCTAGACTAATGTCTATAAGCATAAAAGAGTCCCATTAATAGTGTCAGGGATTTTTTTATTTACATTTCAAATGTTATTCCCTTTCCCAGTTTCCCAGACATAAGCCTCCTATCCTATCCCCCCCTTCTTCCATAAGGGTGTTTCCCTACCCAACCACCCCCTTCCCCCCAAATGTTCCCCTACACTGGGGGTCCAGCCTTGGCAGAACCAAGGGTTTCTCCTTCCATTGTTGCCCAACAAGGCCATTCTCTGCTACATATGCAGATGGAGTCATGGGTCAGTCCAAGTATAGTCAGTCTTTGGGTATTGGTTTAGGCCCTGGGATCTCAGCTTGGTTGGCATTGTTGTTTTTATGGGGTTGCAAGCCCCTTCAGCTCTTACAATCCTTTATCTAATGCCCCCAATGGGGATCCCATTCTCAGTTCAAGGGTTTGTTGCTAACATTTGCCTCTGTATTTGACATGCTCTGGCTGTGCCTCACAGGAGACAGATATATCAGGCTCCTGTCAGCATGCACTTCTTGGCTTCATCAGTCTTATCTAGTTTTAGTGGCTGTACATATATATGGGTTATATACCCAGGTGGGGCAGGCTGTGAATGGTGTTCCTTCAGTTTCTGCTCCAAACTGTGCCTCCATATCCCCTCCTATGAATATTTTTGTTCACCCTTTTAAGAAGGAGTGAAGCATCCATATTTGGTTGTCCTTCTTCTTGAGCTTCATATGGTCTGTGGATTGTATCTTGGGTAATTTGAGCATTTGGGCTACTGTCCACGTATAGTGAGTGCATACCATGTGTGTTTTTCTGTGATTGGGTTACCTCACTCAGAATGATATTTTCTAGTTCCATCCATTTGCCTATGAATTTCCTGAAGTCATTGTTTTTGACAGCTGAGTAGTACTCCATTGTGTAGATGTACATTTTCTGTATCTATTCCTCTGTTGAAGGGCATCTGGGTTCTTTCCCGCTTCTGACTATTATAAATAAGGCTGTTATGAACATAGTGGATCGTGTTTCTTTGTTGTATGTTGGAGCATCTTTTGGGTGTATGCCCAGTAGTGATTGATATAGCTGGGTCCTCAGGTAGTGCAATGTCCAATTTTCTGAAGAACCTCCAGACTGATTTCCAGAGTGGTTGTGATGAATTTTCATATATTGAATCATCCCTGCATCCCTGGGATGCAACTTTCTTAGTTTTGATGGATGATGTCTTTGATGTGTTCCTGAATTCAGTTTGTGGTTTTTGAGAATTTTATTGAGTATTTTTGCATCAATGTTCATAAGAGAAATCAATCTGAAGTTCTTTTTCTTTGTTGAGTCTTTGTGTAATATGGTGACTGTGGTCTCATATAATTAGTTTGTCAGTGTTCCTTTGTTTGTATTTTTGTGAAATAGTTTGAGGAATATTATTATTATCTCTTCTTTTAAAATCTGGTAGAATTCTGCACTAAAACCATCTACCCTGGGCTCTTTTGGTTGGGAGACTTTTAATGACCACTTCTATCTCTTTAGGGGTTATGGAGCTGCGTTGGTAATTTGCCTGATCTTGATTTAACCTTACTAAGTGGTACATGTCTAGAAAACCATTCTTTTAATTAAGAATTTGAACTTTTATGGAGCATAGGCTTGTGAAATAAGACCTAATGATTTTTTGAGCATCAGTTGTTATGTTTCCCTTTTCCTTATTGATTTTGTTTATTTGGATACTGTCTCTCTCTCTCTCTTGGTTAGTTTGGCTAAAGGGCTTGTTTATCTTGTTGATTTTGTCAAAGAATCATCTCTTGGTTTTGTTGATTCTTTGTATTGTTTTCTTTGTTTCTAAATGATGATTTCCTGCCTTCTATTCCTCTTTGGAGTGCTTGCCTCAGTTTTCTTCCCTCAAGCATTCAGGTGTACTTTTAAATTGCTGGTATGAGAAGCTTTTAATTTCTTTATGCAGGCATCTGGTGCCAGCCTCTTAGCACTGCTTTCATTACATTCCATAAATTTGGCTATGTTGGGTCTTTATTTTCATTGAATTCTAGAAAGTCTTTGATTTCTTTATTTCTTCCCTGACCCAGAGATCATTGAGTAGAGAGTTAATTTCCATGAATGTATAGACTTTCCAGTGTTTCTGTTGTTGAAGTGAGATGGCTGTTAGCAAGACCAACATGCAGTCCCTCCAATGACACTGATTAAAAGAGACCTGATACAAATTCAGTGTAGAAAAAAATAAGGTGATGTTCTACCCAATAGCCTACAATTCACATGATTTTTCAGGGACATTCAAAATTTTATGTTTTCAGAAACAAGAATATTTGAAAGGAGTTCATATATGCCTCAGTATTTAAATAAAATGAAATAAAACACTTAAAAGCAAGAGTCATAAGCAACAAGTTTGGGATACCAAAAAATGTAACTCCAAAGAAGGCCTCATGGATTCCCCAACTCTGTAATAGCTTTGGAGAAAAATATACACCAAAGTTACAGAAAATACCTGGTGAAATAGAACACAAATGTTTACATTGGAACTCATTCCTGTGGTAGCACAAATGATCCCATAATCAACTAAGCACAAAGAAAAGAGAAAGCACAAGTTCCCTTTCCTGATGATCAGAGATAGGAAAATCACCAATGAGAGTACTTGATACTTCACATCCATTTCAGTAACACACTACAGAGCCCTTCTTTCACTTTCAAAATCCTCCCACTCAGGGACAGAAGGATAATTTGTAACCAAAAGTTAAATAACATCATAACATATAATGAGACTCTAAGAAAGGGTTCTTACTCAGCACAGGGACTAGTGAACTCTCCTGTCATTAAGAAAGTAGCTAGAAAGAAAGGAAGTTTTACAGGAAACAAAGCAGTTTCACAAACAGAAATAGGATATATTTTGTCTTTTTTGGTCATGTGGAAAAAGAAGGCTAAGCTTTTGTAAAAGTCATAGTTACAAAGACATTGTGGAGGGAGTGAAATGCTACAAGAGAAATGATCAAAGTCCATTTTAGGCATGCATAGAAATGGCATAATGAAATTGATTATGCGATATATATATATGTGTATAATATATATTTAGTATATCTTATTATACTTGTTTTGTAACTATTATTATAATTTGAGCATGTAATACAGTAAATAAATTGTAATTATAAAATAGTGTAATTATCCATTTTAGTATAATTAGAATATATTAAAATATTCATAATTAGCATAAACATTAAATATATTTCACATACTATATACATATATACTACATGTATTAATTTATTATGGGTACTAAGTATAAATATTTTTATTGGATTTTAAAAATTTATTTATATTTCAAATGTTATCCCATTTCCCCTATCAAATGTCCCCTTCCCCTTCTTCTATTAAGCCACTGGTGTTTTGTTCAGGAATTTTTTTCCAGTGCCCATGTGTTCCAGATGCTTCCCTAGTTTTTCTTCTATTAGTTTGAGTGTATCAGGTTTGATGTGGAGGTCCTTGATCCACTTGGACTTAAGCTTTGTACAGGGTGATAAGCATGGATCAATCTGCATTCTTCAACATGTTGACCTCCAGTTGAACCAGCACCATTTGCTGAAAATGCTATCTTTTTTCCATTGGATGGTTTTGGCTCCTTTGTCAAAAATCAAGTGACCATACGTATGTGGGTTCATTTCTGGGTCTTCAATTCTATTCCATTGGTCTATCTGTCTGTCTCTGTACCAATACCATGCAGTTTTTATCACTATTGCTCTGTAATACTGCTTGAGTTCAGGGATAGTGATTCCCCCTGAAGTCCTTTTATTGTTGAGGATTGTTTTAGCTATCCTGGGTTTTTTGTTATTCCAGATGAATTTGCAAATTGTTCTGTCTAACTCTTTGAAGAATTGGATTGGTATTTTGATGGGGATTGCATTGAATCTGTAGATTGCTTTTGGTAAAATGGCCATTTTTACTATATTAATCCTGCCAATCCATGAGCATGGGAGATCTTTCCATCTTCTGAGGTCTTCTTCAATTTCTTTCCTCAGAGTCTTGACGTTCTGATTGTACAGATCTTTTACTTGCTTGGTTAAAGTCACACCGAGGTACTTTATATAATTTGGGTCTATTATGAAGGGTGTCGTTTCCCTAATTTCTTTCTCGGCTTGTTTCTCTTTTGTGCTGAGGAAGGCTACTGATTTATCTGAGTTAATTTTATACCCAGCCACATTGCTGAAGTTGTTTATCACCTTTAGTAGTACTCTGGTGGAACTTTTGGGATCACTTAAATAAACTACCATATCATCTGCAAATAGTGATATTTTGACTTCTTCTTTTCCGATCTGTATCCCCTTGACCTCCTTTTGTTGTCTGATCGCTCTGGCTAGAACTCCAAGAAGTCTATTGAATAAGTAGGGAGAGTGTGGGCAGCCTTGTCTAGTCCCTGATTTTAGTAGGATTGCTTCAAGTTTCTCTCCATTTAGTTTAATGTTAGCAACTGGTTTGCTGTATATGGCTTTTACTATGTTTAGGTATGGGCCTTTCATTCCTATTCTTTCCAGGACTTTTATCATGAATGGGTGTTGAATTTTGTCAAATGCTTTCTCAGCATCTAATGAAATGACCATGTGGTTTTGTTCTTTCAGTTTGTTTATATAATGGATTACGTTGATGGTTTTCCGTATATTAAACCATCCCTGCATGCCTGGGATGAAGCCTACTTGATCATGGTGGATTATTGTATTTGATATTAGAATGGCTACTTCAGCTTGCTTCTTCTGACCATTTGCTTGGAAAGTTTTTTTCCAGCCTTTCAGTTTGAGGTAGTGTCTGTCTTTGTCTCTGAGGTGTGTTTCCTGTGGGCAGCAGAATGCAGGGTCCTCGTTGCGTATCCAGTTTGTTAATCTATGTCTTTTTATTGGGGAGTTGAGGCCATTGATGTTGAGAGATACTAAGGAATAGTGATTATTGCTTCCTGTTATATTCATATTTGGATGTGAGGTTATGTTTGTGTGCTTTTCTTCTCTTTGTTTTGTTGCCAAGACGATTAGTTTCTTGCTTCTCCTAGGGTATAGCTTGCCTCCTTATGTTGGGCTTTTCCCTTTATTATCCTTTGTAGTGCTGGATTTGTAGAAAGATATTGTGTAAATTTGGTTTTGTCATGGAATATCTTTGTTTCTCCATCTATGTTAATTGAGAGTTTTGCAGGATACAGTAACCTGGGCTGGCATTTGTGTTCTCTTAGGGTCTGTATGACATCTGTCCAGGATCTTCTGGCCTTCATAGTTTCTGGCGAAAAGTCTGGTGTGATTCTGATAGGTCTGCCTTTATATGTTACTTGACCTTTTTCCCTTACTGCTTTTAATATTCTTTGTTTATTTTGCGCGTTTGGTGTTTTGACTATTATGTGACGGGAGGTGTTTCTTTTCTGGTCCAATCTATTTGGAGTTCTGTAGGCTTCTTTTATGCCTATGGGTATCTCTTTTTTTAGGTTAGGGAAGTTTTCTTCTATGATTTTGTTGAAGATATTTACTGGTCCTTTGAGCTGGGAGTCTTCACTCTCTTCTATACCTATTATCCTTAGGTTTGATCTTCTCATTGAGTCCTGGATTTCCTGTATGTTTTGGCCTAGTAGCTTTTTCTGCTTTACATTATCTTTGACAGTTGAGTCAATGATTTCTATGGAATCTTCTGCTCCCGAGATTCTCTCTTCCATCTCTTGTATTCTGTTGGTGAAGCTTGTATCTACAGCTCCTTGTCTTTTCTTCTGATTTTCTATGTCCAGGGTTGTTTCCATGTGTTCTTTCTTGATTGCTTCTATTTCCATTTTTAATTCCTTCAACTCTTTGATTGTGTTTTCCTGGATTTCTTTCAGGGATTTTTGTGTCTCCTCTCTATGGGTTTCTACTTGTTTATTTATGTTTTCCTGGAATTCTTTCAGGGATTTTTGCGATTCCTCTCTGTAGGCTTCTACTTGTTCTCTAAGGGAGTTCTCCACGTCTTTCTTGAAGTCCTCCAGCATCATGATCAAATATGATTTTGAAACTAGATCTTGCTTTTCTTGTGTGTTTGGATATTCCATGTTTATTTTGGTGGGAGACTTGGGCTCCGATGATGCCATGTAGTCTTGGTTTCTGTTGCTTGGGTTCCTGCGCTTGCCTCTCGCCATCAGATTATCTCTAGTGTTACTTTGTTCTGCTATTTCTGACAGTGGATAGACTGTTCTATAAGCCTGTGTGTCAGGAGTGCTGTAGACCTGTTTTCCTGTTTTCTTTCAGCCAGTTATGGGGACAGAGTGTTCTGCTTTCGGGCGTGTAGTTTTTCCTATCTACAGGTCTTCAGCTGTTCCTGTGGGCCTGTGTCTTGAATTCACCAGGCAGGTCACTTGTAGCAGAAAAGTTTGTCTTACCTGTGGTCCCGAGGCTCAAGTTTGCTCGCGGGGTGCTGCCCAGGAGCTCTCTGCGGCAGCAGCAACCAGAAAGATATGCGCCGCCCTTTCCGGGAGCTTCTGTGCACTAGCGTTCCAGATGGCATTTGGTGTTTTCCTCTGGCGTCCGAGATGTGTGTGCAGAGTGCAGTTTCTTCTGGTTTCCCAGTCGTGTCTGCCTCTCTGTAGGTTTAGCTCTCCCTCCCACGGGATTTGGGTGCAGAGAACTGTTTATCCGGTCTGTATCCTTCAGGTTCCGGCGGTGTCTCAGTCGCAGGGGTCCTGCCGCTCCTGGGCCCTCCCCTACGGGAACCCAGAGGCCTTATACAGTTGCCTCTTGGGCCAGGGATGTGGGCAGGGGTGGGCAGTGTTGGTGGTCTCCTCCGCTCTGCAGCCTCAGGAGTGCCCACCTGGCCAGGCGGTGAGATCTCTCCCACGGGGTTTGGGAGCAGAGAGCTGCTGCGGGCCGGGATCAGCGGGTCGCATTTGCTTCTTTTTGTTCTAGAACTTTTAGGTGTGCTGTCAAGCTGCTAGTGTATGCTCCCTCCAGTTTTCTTTTAGAGGCCCTCAGATCTATGAGTTTTCCACAGCACTGCTTTCATTGTTTCTCATAAGTTTGGTTATGTTGTGCCTTCGTTTTCATTAAATTATAAAGTCTTTAATTTCTTTATTTTTTCCTTGACCAAATTACCATCGGGTAGAGTGTTGTTCAGCTTCCATGTGTATGTGGGCTTTCTATCATTTTTGCTCTTATTGAAGGCCAGCTTTAGTCCATGGTGATCTGATATGGAACATGGGATTATTTCAATCTTCTTGTATCTGTTGAGTCCTGTTTTGTGTCTGATTATATGGTCAGTTTTGGAGGAGGTACCATGAGGTGCTGCAAAGGTGGTCTATTCTTTTTTTTTTAGGATGAAATGTTTATAGATATGTTAAATCCATTTGGTTCATAACATCTGTTAGTTTCTCTGTGTCTGTGTTTAGTTTCTCTTTCCATGTTATGTCCATTATTAGAGTGGGTTGCAATGTGTTCTTTGAGCTTAATAAAGTTTCTTTTATGAATGTAGGTGCCCTTCCATTTGTGCTGCAAGGTTATAGCAGGGTATTACCTAGCATGGTCCATTAAATAGCAGTGTGCTTTGGGTGGCAATGAGATGACCTTAGTGTCTACTAGGGCCCCAAGAAATGGTTCACTATGTGGGGTTATGGAGGGTGCCTAACAACTGCTGATACACAGTTCATGTAGAACTGCATGGTTGGTGAACAGAAAGGCTTGTCATAGAGTATGTTACATGGGGCTTTGTGGGGAAATATTCAGCTGGTTCTAGATGAGCAATACATTTGAGGAGATGGTTTTGGGGGATGGGACTTCAAGCTGGGCCAAATACTACTAATGGTATTTGAGCAGAGCAGCTGGAGGACATATGTGTCAAGTCCTGACTTGCTGGTATGTATTGAATAGAGTGGTGGAGAGAGAGGCATCCAGACCTGATACATTGTAATGTTTGTGGAGTTTTGGTATGTGTTTGTGTGTGCGTGGAAAAAGGTCTCAGTTAAGACCTAATATCTAGAGGTATATGTGGTATAGGGCCACAAGTATTTGCATGGGCTGGTACCTACTAGTGTTGGAGCTGTGCTGTGTCCAGCAGAGCCTGGTAACTTGAAGTCTTTGTAGGGGAGCAGGAGGATGTCTGCACGGGTTGATAACTAGCAGTGTGTATAGAGAATTCATAGGACATGTGCAGCCCTAGGCTTTCTGTTTTCTAGGAGAAGCAGCATTGAGACACTCAAGCTACAGAATGTTCCATGTCTTTCCCATCTTTTACCTCACTCTTCTACTTTCCTGAGGTATTTGGAAGTCAAAAGCAAAGCTAACAGTAAGAGCTGGAAGGGACAACACAGCTTTGGGTTGTGATCATTCTTCTATCCCACATTCCTGTGGAGAAATCTTGGAAGTGGATAAGGGAGTCTTGAGTGTAATACAGCAGCAAACAAAGCACATCTGCCTGTCTGCCAGGACATTCCCTTGGTACTGCTAAATAGTAAATCAGTATCTTGGCATAGGATAGGAATTTCTGGCACCTGGGTGTTACAGTGATGAGGCTCACTCTAGATGTCCTAAGGAGGTGTTTGAACAAGCCAGGCTCCACATTCTGTATTTTCTTGTCTGGTAAATGCAGAGCTCCTGTGTCCATAGTTCACCTTTTCTGTGTTATGTTATAACATAACTGAATAATCCTCTTCACAACGTCACAGTTATGTAATTCTCTTAGGTAACTTTTATATGAACACTATAGTTTTAGATTTTGGGACAGTGTAATATTGGTGACAGTGTTCATTATTTCAATGGCTTTCCTACTTGTTTTTTTAAGCTTCTTTTACAACCCTTGCGGATAAACAATGTTATCTGCCTTGATTTGCCTGTCTGCCTTTGACAGAACTAGCTGACTTGAATTAGGTGATCTGTTGCTGGTTTTTGTGGTCAATCTCATGTGTTCAGTCTTTGTTCCTTCCTTGTAGCACTTTCTCTTTCTTGGAGGCTTTGTGTGGAAAGTGCTAGAACCAGAAGTGCAGGGTCTTGAGGAATCTTTTCTGCCCTCTTCCAGTAATTTGTTACATTTGGTATTTGAGCATCATACTAGATTTGGCTAAGTCTATAGATGAAGTGCAAAAGTTCCCTCATGTTAACAACTTTATATTTCTATCAACCAAGTTTTAAAGTTTTCTTAATGACAATTTACGTAAGTTATGTTGGAATTCTTGAATACTTCAATATTTAAATAGAATTTTTCAGTGAGAAATTGTCTAATAGGATGACCTCCAGTTCACCCTCTTCAGCTTAGTTGTAGCCAGGCATAATTGGTCCATGGACGTTGCCTTTCTCAGATCTAGTCTAGAGGCCCAACAGTTGTGCATTCCCTTCTCAAGACTCTACTGAGACACGTTCCTCATCTGATAAGGCCAGTTTCCTTGGTAATCCAAGAGGACATAAATGACATTTCTGCACTGTAGAAAGCATGAAAATGAATTGGGGATCTCATCTCCCGAAAGGCTTTCACAGGGGGTCTTTATTCCCAGATACTACTGAGAAGTGAGGATGGTAGTCTATAGGTAGATGATGGAATAGAAACCATTTCATTGTTATTCACAACATGTCTTTCTGATGCTGTGTAGAGCCTCTATGATCTTTTAAAGCTCATGCAATGGCCTGCTGGTCTCCCAGCAGAAGGGTGGTGTGACATGCTATCCTTCATCTCTGTACAAGTGTTGAGTGTGAAGGTCCTGGGATTGGGAAGTGGAAATGAGCTTCAGGATGTGGCCAGGGACCTACAAGAGAAGAAATATTATGGATCAATGAAGAAGCTGGCCAAGAGTTTCACATTCCCCAAGCCCAATACCTGTAACCCTGGCAGATAACAGTAGGCTTATTTTTTTTAGTGGAATCAGGACTGAGACAGATATAAAATTTAGTGTCTTCCAGTGTGAAAGTCGCTACAATGACATCATCATTGTCTCTTCTGTCACCTCTGACTACATGTTAATGATTTCTCACTGATGCCCTGTTACTTTTCAGAAATCAGGCCCTAGAAGCAAAGGAGGTAAAGCATTCCTCACCAAAATGTCTAAACATATGCACCTAATTCTTGCACCACAACTCACATATGTTTACATGAGACTAAATGCATACATGCTGAAAGTAAACCTCCACAATAGAATATGTCCAAAAGAGTCTGAAAATATTAGAAGAGAAAGGACAGTCAATGAGAGATCTGGATTTGGCCTCTGAGTCTCCAAAGAAGCCAGGTGCACTGGTTACATATGGTCAAAAGCTTTACTGGGTAGAACTTAAAACACTGTCCCAACCAAAACTGATCTGTCCAAAAAAGCAAGGTACAGAGCATCTCAAGGACTCAGTTTTGTCCTCTATGAAGTGAATACCTGTGGAATGTTTTGAGATGATCTTTGTGAAGACCCTGCTACAAATAGCTGGACTGACTGCCCCTGCTCCTATTCCCTCCAGCAGATAGGGAAGGAAGGAGGTACTGGATGTGGGGTCCTGGTACTCATCTGATTTCTCTCCTATCGGGTAAAAGTCTACATGGAGCAATGCCCCTCACTGAGTAGCAAGGGTACACAAAGTCCCCATCAGATTTATGCATTTCATTTGTTGCTATTGAAATATATCATCTTAGAGACATTTAGCTGGATCTGGAGCCAATGATTCATGCTGGTGAATTATGTCAAATGCTTTCTCAGCATCTAATGAAATGATCATGTGGGTTTTTTCTTTGAGTTTGTTCACATAGTTGATTATGTTGATGGATTTCTGTGTATTGAACCATTCCTGCATTCCTGGGATGAAACCTCATTGATCCTGATGGATGATCATTTTTATGTGTTTTGGGATTTGGTTTGCGAGAATTTTATTGAGTATTTTTACATCAATATTCATAAGGGGAATTGGTGTGAAGTTCTCTTTCTTTGTTGGGTCTTTGTGTGGTTCAGGTATAAGCTTAATTGTGGTTTCATAGAAGGAATTGTATAGTGTTTCTTCTGTTTTTATTTTGTGAAACAGTTTGGCCAGTATTGGTATAAAGTCTTCTATGAAGGTCTCATAAAATTCTACACTAAATCCATCTGGTACTGAGCATTTTTTGGTTGGGAGATTTTTAATGACTGCTTCTATTTCTTTAGTTATTATGGGCCTGTTTAGATGGTTTATCTAATCCTGATTTAAGTTTGGTACCTGTTATCTATCTAGAAAATTGTGTATTTCATCCAGATTTTCCCGTTTTCTTGAATATAGGGTTTTGTAGTAGGATCTGATGATCTTTTGAATTTCCTCAGAATCTATTGTTATTTCTCCTATTTCATTTCTGATTTTGTTAATTTGGATACACTCTCTATGCCCTTTGGATAGTCAGGCTAAGGGTTTATCTATCTTGTTGATTTTCTCAAAGAACCAGTTCCTGGTTTTGTTGATTCTTTGTATAAGTTGGTTGATTTGAGCCCTGAGTTTGATTATTTCCTGTCATCTACTCCTCTTGCGTGTATTTGCTTCTTTTTGTTCTAGAGATTTTAGGTGTGCTGTCAAGCTGCTGATGTATGCTCTCTCCTGTTTCTTTTTGGAGGCACTCAACTATGAGTTTTCCTCTTAGCACTGCTTTCATTGTGTCCCATAAGTTTGGGTATGTTGTGCCCTAATTTTCATTACATTCTAAAAAGTTTTTAATATATTTCTTCATTTCTTCCTTGACCATTGAGTAAAACATTGCTCAACTTCCATGTATATGCAGGCTTTCTGTCGTTTTTGTTGTTATTAAATACCAGCCTTAGATTATGGTGATCTGATACCATGTATGGGGTTATTTCAATCTTCTTGTATCTGTTGAGGCCTGTTTTGTGACTCAGTATATGGTCAGTTTTGGAGAAAGGACCATGAGGTGCTGAAAGGAAGGTATATTCTTTTGTCTTAGGATGAAATGTTCTATAAATATCTGTTAAATTCATTTGGTTCATAACTTCTGTCAGTTTCTGTATGTCTGTTTAATTGCTCTTTCCACGATCTGTCGATGGATGAGAGTGAGGTATTGAAATCTGCTACTATTCGTTTGTGAGGTATAATATGTGATTTGAGCTTTAGTAAGGTTTGTTTTATGAATGTAGGTACCCTTGCATTTGGAGCATACATATTCAGGATTGAGAGTTCATCTTGGTGGATTATTCCTTTGATGTATATGAAGTGTCCTTCCTTATTTTTTTGGATGACTTTCAGTTGAAAGTCGATTTTATTCAATATTAAAATGTGTACTCCAGCTTGTTTTTTGGATTATTTGCTTGGAAAATTGTTTTCCAGCCTTATACTCTGAAATAGTGGCTATCTTTGTCACTGAGGTGTGTTTTCTGTATGCAGCAAAATTCTGGTTCCTCTTTACATATCCAGTCTGTTAGTCTATGTCTTTTTATTGGGGAATTGAGTCCATTGATTTGGAGAGGTATTAAGGAGTTCTGATTGTTGTTTCCTATTATTTTGTTGTTAGAGGTGGAATTATGTTTGTGTGTCTCTCTTCTTTTAGTTTTTTACTTTTTCTAGGGTGTAGTTTCCCTCCTTGTTTTGGAATTTTCTATCTCTTATCCTTTGTAGGGATGGATTTGTAGAAATATATTGTGTAGGTTTGGTTTTATCATGGAATATCTTGGTTTCTCCATCTATGTTAATTGAAATTTTTGCTGGATATAGTTGCCTTGGCTGGCATTTGTGTTATCTTAAGTTCCATATGATATCTGCCCAAGATCTTCTGGCTTTCATAATCTGTGGTGAGAAGTCTGGTGTAATTCTCATAGGTCTACCTTTATATGTTAGTTGACCTTTTTCCCTTACTGCCTTTAATATTCTTTCTTTGTTTTGTGCATTTGATGTTTTGACTATTATGTGATGGGAAGAATTTCTTTTCTGGCCCAATCTATTTGGAGTTCTGTAGGCTTCTTTTATGTTGATGCTTATTGCATCTCTTTCTTTAGGTTAGTGAAGTTTTCTTCCATAATTTTTTGAAGATATTTACTGGTCCTTTTACTTGGGGAGCTTTGCACTCTTCTATACATATTATCCTTTGGTTTGATCTTCTCATTGTGTCCCAGATTTCCTGAATGTTTTGGGATAGGTGCTTTTTGCATTTTTCATTATCTTTGACAATTGTGATGATTTTTTTTAATGGTATCTTCTGCCCCTGAGATTCTCTCTTCTATCTCTTGTAGTCTGTTGGTGATGCTTGCATCTGTGGCTCCTGATCTCTTTCCTAGGTTTTCTATCTCCTGGGTTGTCTTCCTTTTTGCTTTCTTTATTGTTTCTAGTTTCATTTTTAATTTTGGATGATTTTGTTCAATCCCTTTACTTGTTTGTATTTTAAAGGATTTTTGTGTTTCTTCTTCAAGGGTTTCTACTTGTTCTACTTGTGTTGTTCTGTATGTCTTTAAGGGAGTTATTTGTGTCCTTCTTAAAGTCCTCTATCATTATGAGACATAATTTTAAATCCAAATCTTGCTTTTCTGGTGTGTTTGGATATTCAGTATTTGCTTTGGTGGAAGAACTGGGCTCTGATGGTGCCAAGTATACATCTAAGTCTAGATACATGGAATAGCTTGATGCTCTGTTGCTTTAAGAAAATACTGACTAAAAGTAAGGAAGGTGAGAAAAAAGAGTTTATTTCATCTCACAAGCTAGGCTATCATGAAGGAATGCCTACACAGTAACTTTAGACAGGAATGAAGAGGAGAACATGGAGTTACATTGGTTGCTGCCCTGCTTTCCATATTGTCTGGGTGTGCTTTAGAGAAACCAGGACCTCCTGCCAAGGGGTGGCACACACATTTGGCAGTACCCTCCATATCAATCATGAATTAAATGCTCCACAGACCTGCAAAAAAACCAATCTGATGGACATAATTCCTCGACTGGAGTTTCTTCTTCCAGGTGACTCTAGTTTGTGCCATGTTGACAAAAACTACCCAGCACATATATTAAAGTCATTGTTTGCACATCCTCATACTGCCATTCTTCATGATGTCTAACTCCTCACCGAAAGCAATCAACCAATCAATCAACCAACCAACCAACCAAATAACAATAAAAAACCATGTAGTATACATTCTTATTCATTAACAATTTGTGTTTAGGGATTATTAATTATGAATAATGGAAATTAACATTCTCCTAAAATGAAGACTTTTTTTTAGATTCATCTCTATATGATTTACTTAGTAAATCATCACAGGAGTCATTCATTTGACTCCTAAGCTCTTTTTAAAAAATATTTATTCATTTATTTATTTATTTATTTATTTAATTGATTTTATGCTTCTTGGATATTTTATGTATTTACATTTCAAATGTTATCTCCATTCCCCTTCTCCCACATCCCCTCCCCACTCCTCTTGCCTCTTTGAGGATGCTCCCACTCCCACCCACCCACTCCAACCTCTCTTGGTGACCAGTATGCTCAGGAAAAATGCCACATTTGGTGTTGTGCAGTTTGGCGGTCGGGAGAAAATGATCCACAAGGTGCAAGGTTTTAGTTGAGTATGATACCCCAGTCTCTTCCACAAATTGGGATAGGTACTTCTTTGACAATTCTGGCTAAGATCTTTTTGCCTGAGAAGTGGTTGTTTTAGGGGCATAGCTGAATGCAAGGGCATGGCTTGCTAATGTGGAAGTTCAGGGTGCTGGAAAGGGATGTAGCCCTGTGAAAAGAATGGGACCTCAGGACTGTATGGGGTCCATGTGCTCATCTGGAAGGGCGAGTGAAACAGATTTATGTTTCTAGGACTGTAATACCTTTTTGCGTGTCTCATAGTGACCTGAGGTGCTGAGCCATGGGTCCTTTTCAGAATTTGCCTGCACCCGCAGTGGAGCCTAGGGATGTGTATCCCAGCTCCTCACCTGGTCCAAAGTCTAGTATGCATCCCCAAAATCCTAAACCTGAGGGGCAGTTGAGAGGGAACACTGGAGGGCAGAGTCCCCAGAATGAGTCTACATGGGGGTAGACTGAAAAATACTAGATTGTGATTGAGTGATTTATTTGACATTTTAAAATTGTGGTCTTATTATACCTTGTTCATAGTAAAAATATTATACAATTATTTTTGCTACAGGATTTTACTCTCTATTTGCAATGTAAACAACACATTGCAAATGTGGAAATAGTTAAAATGCTGGCAGCTCATGGTAAACATGGGTTTCTTATGTTGGCTAGTGTTTGCACAGAGCTGTGAAACCTGTGACAGTTATTTTCTAGAGTGGCATGGCACTTTTTAATTAGAATGTCTCTCTCTCTCTTTCTCTCTCTCTCTCTCTCTCTCTCTCTCTCTCTGTGTGTGTGTGTGTGTGTGTGTGTGTGTGTGTTCTGTGTGAGGTTATCCACATAATTTATAGATTTTAAAACTATAAACCACCATGTCTGGAGAAGGCTGGACATATATACAGGACACATGCCCTTTCTTGACATGTACAACACAGACTTTGTCTTAAACTATTGTCTAAAGACTTCTTTTACAGCTTAGAAGAGCATTTAAATCATAGTTAATGTAATTGAATAAATAGTAATCATTCAAAAATAGCAAAATCAAGAGGTTTGTGAGCCCAGTTTTAAGGGAAGTTATAAACCGTATATTAAGGACATATTTTGAATAGATAAAATTCACAAACACAGCCAAGAAGAAGACAGATTTGGAGAGAATAAACAATAGATCTATTTGCAAGTTTTCCAATGAAAATATAAACTGGATAGAATTAATCTTCTCCCCTATATAGCTTTTGTTTTAGCTTCTTCCTGAATTTTGTTTCCATTTAATGCCAGAAAATTATTTGGCCATGTTATGTTCATTTGGCATTCATTTCTATGTTTTGGGATTTTTACAATTTATACTGTCGTGGGGGCACCAATGCCAAGGCAGACATTTAGAAGTCAAAAGACAATTTTTCAGAAGTTGTTTTCTTCTTCCATCATGAGGGTTCTGAGAATTAAACTCAATTTCTGGGAATTGACCTCAGTTCTGGGAATGATCAGCTTTGATAACAAATACCTTACATTTATCCTGACATGAACCTTTATCTTAGATGAGGTTGATATTCCAGAGGGAGAATAGTGTTATGTCCCAGATACAAAGCATGCTCAGTGATATTTTGTGTCTCTTTCATGTTTTTCATAAGCCTCAAATATTTCAAACTACTTCCAGCACCATGCTACTTTCTTAGATAAGTTGTTCCTGGAGAGAATACCTATATCGTTTATGCTTGTTCTTTCAGAATTGTGTGCTCTCTAGTGTCTTTTTCCCCATGTCAGTTATCCAAATAATTTTACTGATGTGCTGTGCAATCTGGAAAATGTTAACAAGTGTACTGATTAAACAAAATTGCAAGTGTTGGGACAGGCTTTTGAAGATTGTGGTAGAGGTGTCCTCTTTAGAAAAGTGCTGAACAAATTTGAATTGGATTTTCAAGCAAACACCTGTATGTATGGAAAACACTGCTGATTTTTAGTAGATTTGTTGAGGGCTTTGTACAAATTGTGCTATGGAGATTGTATAGTATTTGCTGTTTAAGCATTGGGGGTATAAATTCCCATTCCCAGGACATACAGAATAATCAAGTAACCTTAGTGCTCTATGGCAGAGAGAAGAGTACATGTGGGGAGACCCATGGATCCAGCTGCATATGTAGCAGAGGAATGCATCGACTGGTATCAAAAGGAAGAGAAGACCTTTGTCTTGTGAAGGCTCATTTCCTAGTGTAGAGGAATGCCAGTGTAGTGAAGCATAGTGGGTGGATGGGAAGGGGAGCATTAGGAGTGATGGCAAAGGGGTTGTACTGAGAAAGGGGATAACATTTGAAATTTAAACACATAAAATATCCAATAAAATAAATGAAATTTAGAAAAAGAAAATTCTTTTTTTAAAAGATTTTCCAAATTGTGGAGTGCAAGTTTTTAATATATTTCCTTATGATTCTCTGGATTTTCTCAGTTTCTGTTGTTATCTCTCTCTTTTCATTTCTAATCATGGTACTTTGGATATTTTCTCTCTGTCTTTTATTTAATTTGACTAAGAGTTTGTCAATCTTGCTGATTTTGTCAAAAAATCAACCTTTTGTTACATTGATTCTTTGTATTTGTTCCAAATTTATTTACTTCAGCCCTGACTTTGATTATTTCTTGCCATCTCCTTCTTTTGGTTGTGATTTCTTTCTTTTATGCTATAGCTTTCAGGTATGCTCACAGTTTCTAATATAGCAGCTCTTAACAAGCCTGTGAAGCACTTAGTTCCTCTGAGAACTGTCTTTATTGTGTCCTTTAAGTGTGAACATGTAGAGTAACCATTTTCATTCAATTCTAGAAAGTGTTTAATTTCTTTCTTAATTTCTAGCTTGACTTGCTTTCATTCAGTAGTGACCTGTTCTTTTACCATGAGTTTGTAAAGATTTCTGTCTTTTAGTTTTTTGTTTCATTTTTCTATTGTTGGTATCCAGCTTCTCTTGTGATAGACAGAATGTAGAGAGTTATTTCAACTTTCTTGTATGTGAAGACTTTGCGTCTAAGTATGTGATCAATTTTGGAGAAAGTTCTATGATGTGCAAAGAAGAAAGTATATTACTTTGTATTTGGGTGAAATGTTCTGTAAATATTTGTCAGATCCATTTAGTTTTCGATGTCAGTTAGCTCTGGTATTTCTCTATTTAGTTTTGTCTGTATGACATGTCAACTGAGTAGGGTATTGAAGTCTCCTACTATCTGTGTTTAAGGGACAAGATATGAGTAAAGCTGTAAAAATGCTTCTATTATGAACTTAGGTGTACTTGAATTCACGAATGGATGCTAAGAATTGAGCACTTAAACTGAAAATTAAATCAAATAATTAGGAACTAATTAGTTGGCACAGGTAATTTCAAGACAAGAGAGCATTTAGGCTATGCTGTGGCTTCTTCTGAACTCTCTTGTCTACATCTGTGGTGAAAAAGAGCAACTGTTGGATAGACAGATTGGAAAAAAATCTGCAGATTACTGACTAGGAAAAGACAAAGTGAAAATTTCAGCTAAGGTGTATGCTGAAAAAGAGGCTGTGATTGTTACCTGTAATCCCCTGCTCTGCTGTGGGATGATATGAACATACACTGAGGAAAAACTCCACCTATAGCAGACTTCAACTTCTGAACATGCACATTTGTTTAAAAGGTGTCAGTCTGAACTGAGACTGCCACAGAAGGGGATGGATCCCTGATCCTCAACAGTACCCCCAAAATCCAAGAGTAAAGCTGTAACCATGAAGTACAAAAAGCATTGGAGACCTCAAGGTGTTAGTGATACCAGATGTAAGAGAGGTCTGCTTAGGAAGGTTGCATGAGCTTATTAATTGGCTCATTCTTAAACTGGACTGAATCATTTTTACTATCCATTTTCCTGCACCCAGTCTGTTATCAGTATTTATCATGAGCAGAAATAAATAAATGATTGATAGCAAACAAATGGAGTAACTGAAACTCTTTTATTGAATTTTGTGTATATAGAGACGTGCTAGCAAAATAATCATAAGTCAATGCTAGTAAAACTAAAATGTTTATAAACGTTCTAACAGTTACTTAACTACTCTTCTGATGTAATGTTTCATTTACTTGATTAATTCTTTTCTCTAAAAGTAATAGTTAAAAATTGCCAATGTGTAAATTATGAATACAATCGTGTACAAAGCCAACATAGTATGTTTTACCATTCATCTCCTTCAAGTTCTGCTATTTTAATTTCTGAATACAAAGGAAACTCCCAGAAGAATAAAGCCAAAAGAGGCTTAAGTTCGACACTATTATGTTTCCAAAGTTTACCTTAAATCTACAGTTAACCAGTAGATGGTTGGAGACCAGAGTCATTCCTTTTATAGGCTAGAGTGACTCTGGGCTCTTATGAACTTAACCCTGACAGGAGGCAGATGTAGGGACTTCAGTTTAGTTTGGATTGTAAGAGGGGACTCTCTACCTAGAGAAACTTTGAATAATTTCAAGACTTAGGAGCAAACAATAAAATTTTACAATACAATTCGGATATAATTTTTTTATATAATAGACATTGTCAATTAACTATACACATATGGTTAGATTTCGGCAGTAACCAAGCGATTGTCTATAAGTTCAACAAAATTTCAGACTTTTCTAGTATTTTATAACCACATCATTGGGAATGTATTAGTGAGCTTTCTTTCAGTATAACAATATCTGGGGAAAGCAACTTATAAAGACAGAAGCTTTATTTTAGCTCTTGGGTTTGGAATTTACGTTCTGTGGTGAGATGGACAGAATATCATGGTGAGGGTAAATGGCAAAGCAAAACTAACCACCTCATTTTATTGAATTTTTCATGGCCAAGAAACAAGGGAAAGGAAGACCAAGGGCCAGGAGCACTCATTCTCTTCTAGGCCATGTTCCAGTTTCGTAGCTTCCACCCACTAACTTCTACTACACCTTCTCATAGCTCTTGCTGGCAGTAACACATGCTGTGTCCACGTCCTCATCACATGGCCATTGCAGGTTTGAGTGCTAGAAAGCAAATGGCATTCTAGCTCATGCTAAATACCCCAGGCTCCTGTTCACACCACAGGCTGCTCCTGCTGATCTCAGCTTAGCAGTGCTGATGTCTGCAACTAAAGTAAAAGGGTAAGTGCTGAGAATTTGTGACCTAAACATGTGTGCCTTTCTGTCTTCTGAGCCATCATTCAGTCATGCAACATGCTGTGTTCTCCATATTGCCTGGTTACTGGGAGTAAAAGGATGCCCAAGACATGGAGCGAGTGAGAGGTGGAAGGAAGTATGCTGGCAAGCAAATGCAGATGGACTCTGCTAAAGTGGGCAAAAGTACAAGCTGTTCCTCAGAAGAAGAGATGACAGGAGATCAAAACTCAACTGGCTGCAAGTTGAACACCAACCTTCCATTCTGCTTTTATCAAGACACAATTTGTGCTTTCCAAAGGTCACCCTCATGCCTTTCTTCTGTTTCTTTTATGCTCCAGAACTATGATTCTGTTTATTAAGATTTGGATTTCTGACATCTCCTTGAAGTCCTTCCCTCAATTTCCTCCTACCAGGTAGAAAATGTTCCAGTGAGCATGTTGCAACAAGTTGTCCACAAACTGAGTCTTCCCACTGTAACCATGAAAAATACCGATTGAGCAGAAAGACATTAGGAATTTCTGTACATTCATTTAGATGATTTCTAATATTTGTGTTTTTGTGCATAAGATAGTTATTTAGAGTTAGAATATAGGCTATACCTCCTAGAAAGATGTCATCATAAAATTTATACTATTCAAGTTTGTTTATTTATTAGCTTATTAAGCCATCTTACTGATTTGTACTGAATAGTGGAGAAAGTATACACTGGACATAATATGATTTTGTGAATTGTAATGTGATGTCAGTAATAACAGAGTCGGTGTCACAGTCCTTGGCATTTACAGTTTGCTTTCTGATCTTCCTTTGGCTGGATTGAGGCTTGCAGACAGACTCCTGTCCTTGATGTCTATCTTCTCATCTTGATCAGAGTTCCATGCAGAAGTTTAGAGAGGTTCCATCCAACTTTTGCTCATAGATTTCATCAAACCTCTCATTCTGGGCCACAGTAAAGTGGTTTTTCCAATCACCCACAATTCCTAAAGGACAAAGGCCAGACAAAAGCATCAGTGTGTGGTTGACAGACTGTATCCCTGACTGGAGTGTGCAGTACCCACATTGGTGCTGTCCTGACAGGAGCTCAATTCCTCACCACTTTACCTCTCCTTAATGAGAAGGGGGTTTAGTTGTCTTTGTGCAGGGGCTCTGGCATCTAAATAAAATCAATCAATTCAATGTGACCCAGAATCTTGGCTCTACTGTGCTACACACACATATTAGGTAGTAACAATTATAAAAATGAAGGAATGGTAGACATATAGCCATACAAGGAGATCTTAAGATGTTATACTGGCCAGAGATCTGGGGCATAAGAAAATACATATTGTGACACTCCAAGTATATGCCACCTAAGAACAAACAAAACCAACTTACAGTGAGAAATGGGAATATTTTCTTCTGAAGGAAAGATTGCCTGCAAAGGATATGGCAGGATATCAACCAAGCTGATGGAATTCTTTTTACTTTGATCACTTAGTTTTATTTGTTTGTAAGAATGTTTGAACTGCATCGTTTATTTCTATGAATTGTTTTTAGTAGATTATGTTATTGGAACGAGATTCTATTTCTATTATTTTAAATAATTTTAGAGAGTTAATCACTGTAACACTTGTGATTCTTAAAGAAAATTATCCAACTTGATGAACAAGAAATGTTCATTGTAGCATTAATCATAAAAATATGGACACAATATCTATAATAAGAGAAATAATTGGAAGAATAACAGGATATCCATGAGTCCTGTATAGACAGTCATGCGTAGAGATCAGTATTTCTTTTCCTGGAGGGATAGCTCATATTCTGGTAAGCAAAAGTATGTAAGGTAATCACGGTTTGTGTTAGTGAACAGGTTTCTGTCATGGTATTCTTAGTTGTGTTTTTATGGCCAAAGCAAGCAAGCAAAGAAGCAAACACAAGTGAGTGCAGAGAAGAGTGGACATGGATCGACTGGGAAAAAGGGTGCTTCTCAAACCTTACCAAAGTCTAAGAGAGAAAAGAGGGAATACTGCAAGGGCAATGGATTAACTCCTGTGCTGAAAGTAAAAGAAAAAAAGTTCTGCAGCTGTTTATAAAACCTAGTCCTGGTTGCATAGCAGTGGAAAAAAGTGCAGATGTTAATGAGACAGTGGGATGGGTTTCATTCTGTACCTACCTTTTTGGAAAGTGGGTTTACTGAGGATTTGTGTGAAATCATCGAACTGTTGAGTTTTAGAAAGTTACTGAGTATACTAACTTTAAAAAATAACATTCCCCACTTAAAAGTGAATCACCAGGGATAACCAGATTTTTTTCTTTCAAAATTAGGAAGCATTAAGGGCCTGGGTCTCAGTAATACATGCTGAAAGTCCTGAAAGTGTCATGAGTCATGATTTCGAGACAGAATCAAACTAGATGTCAGCTCTGATGAGTCTAACCGCAGGCAGGGATCCCAAGGAGGTGTGCACCAAGGGGAGTCTGTCTTAGTTATCTGTAAGACTTGCTTTGTAGAGCTTCTTGTACACTAGGAACAAGTCTCTAGCTTTCTTAGAATCACAATATGTGGATTGGAGGGGGACTGGCTCAGAATTAGAGATAAATAAGCCCCACAGACCTTTTCTCATGAAAGGGGAAATGGACTGGTCCATGATAGTCTTGGGGATTGTAGAAAAATTTGTCAAAGGATTGTCTTTCATTTTCTCAAACGATGTCTCCAGGACTATTTTATCCACGACCTCTTCATCCAAATTCTTGCCCATGAACTGCATTACCTTCTGGATTTCACGCTTTGGGTCCTGTGAGTGAGGGTAGCATTAGTTGGACTGGAAAAGAGTTTTCACACTATCACATTTTTCCAGACATCCCTGTCAGAACCACATTCCTAAAGCAGCTTCCCTGTCCCTGATGCTGAAGAAGTAATTTACTTACCCTCTTCATGTCTTCATAGAAGAGGAAGAGAATCTGGTATCTGCCTCGAATTTCCCACCATCCTTTCACATGGTCAAACCAAGATCCCCAACTTACTGTGAAAAACAAGAATTGTTTTCATGGACACAAATCTTCCAAGTCAGGAAAGTTTGACTTTCCTTTTTTCTTTTTCTTTCTCTCTCTCTTTCTCTCTCTCTCTCTCTTTCTTTCTTTCTTTCTTTCTTTCTTTCTTTCTTTCTTTCTTTCTTTCTTTCTTTCTTTTTCTCTCTCTCTGTCTCTCTCTCTCTCTGTCTCTCTCTCTCTCTTTCTTTCTTTCTTTTTTTCTTTTTTTCTGGCTTCAGGTACATCAGAGAAGGAAAAATTCTGTATTAGATATTTCCCAGCATCACTGAGCTGCTCGCTTCTGATGTCACATAGTTTCTGTCAGTATTGGGGACTTTTCTTTAATATGAGAATTAAAGTGGCTACATATTGATTATGCACAATCACTTGCACCCTGATATTATGACAGGGTCACACAGGCTGAGGAAAGTCTATAGGTCAGGAATCCCCAAATAGAGGCCAGGATAGGAGGCACAGGAAACTCTGGGGGATCAACTGTCAGGGGTTGTTCTCTCAGCTCAGCCTAATCGGGGTAAAACCACAGAGGGACAATGCATTTTTATTTACCTTTTCCATTGATGAAGGTTTCAAAATACTCATTCCAGGTGCCTGGATTGGGGAGCACCTGGCACATTCTGTAGAAGTGGTAGTAGGAAACCATGCAGTCTTTGGCGTTTCGAGCCACATAAAGGTACTTTGGAGAAGAAGAGAGGTGAGTTAAAGGAACACAAATATTGGAACTCCCTAGTTCTCCCTCTGGGTGAGTCCTTTTGGGGAATGCTCAGCTCTCCTGCCCTGGCACTGAGACTCAGCCTAGAGCAATGTCACCAATTATGATACTCCCAGCCCAGCCCTAACTCATTAAAATTTATCTCAATTCTTGATTTCCCATTTGTTATCAGGGGCAAACTCTTCCTCTACATACTCTGAATCAACTACAGAGCCACTGAGCCTTCCAGAAACCTCAGCCTGATTTCTGAGAAAGCAATTGCTCCACCTGCTGTTTTGACGTGGAGCAGCACCGTGGATCCTACTTGATATGAGCACACACTTTCTTCCATGATGATCACTTTAAAATCTGTGTGTTTCTACACAGAATAAGCAAACACTAGGTGCATTTCAATAAGGACCCTGTTGGGAGACTTTGTTATCTTGCCCATGTATTCTCCAAGTCAAAATGCTGCTGTGCACCAATGGAAAGAATTTTCTAAAGTGTCAGATTATTTATTTATTTTTTAATTTAATTCTTGCACTTTGTACTCAGGCTGTCTTTCACCTCAGTATTGACTGACATTTTAGGAGTTTCATCTTTCCTTTTCAGGGATGTGCTTTCCAGCCACATGGCATAACTCTCACCTTTCCTCAGCCCTCATTCATCCCTTTCCAAGTCCATACATTTCTCTATTCTGATGCACACAGTTTAATTTTCTGTGTTGTATATATAAATCGTTAAATATGTATATATAATATATAATGTATATAATATATGATGATATATACATATATGTGTAAGCAATTATAAAACACCATTGCTTTATTTGATGATTCAACCTAAAGTCACATCTTCTTTCTTTATGTCATATTTGATACAATGATCTATTTGGTACAGCATTAACATTTTCTTTTTTTGTCACTTTTTTTGTTTGTTTATTTATTTATTTATTTTTTTAACTTGAGTATTTCTTATTTCCATTTGGAGTGTTATTCCCTTTCCCGGTTTACGGGCCAACATCCCCCTAATCCCTCCCCCTCCCCTTCTTTATTGGTGTTCCCCTCCGCATTCTCCCACCATTGCCGCCCTCCCTCCAGTAATCACGTTCACTGGGGGTTCAGTCTTAGCAGGATCCAGGGCTTCCCCTTACACTGATGATCTTACTAGGGTATTCAATGCTATCTATTTGGTCAGAGTACAGGGTCAGTCCATGTATAGTCTTTAGGTAGTGGCTTAGTCCCTGGATGCTCTGGTTGCTTGGCATTGTTGTTCATATGGTGTCTCGAGACCCTTCAAGCTTTCCAGTTCTTTCTCTGATTTCTTCAATGAAGGTCCTATTCTCAGTTCAGTGGTTTGCTGCTGGCATTCGCCTCTGTATTTGCTGTATTCTGGCTGTGTCTCTCAGAGGAGATCTACATCCAGCTCCTGTCTGCCTGCACTTCTTTGCTTCATCCATCTTGTCTAATTGGGTGGCTGTATATGTATGGGCCACATGTGTGGCAGGCTCTGAATGGGTGTTCCTCTGTTTCTGTTTTAATCTTTGCTTCTCTATTCCCTGCCAAGGATATTCTTGTTCCCCTTTCAAAGAAGGAGTGAAGATTTCACATTTTGATCACCCGTATTGAGTTTCAAGTGTTCTAGGCATCTAGGGTAATTCAAGCATTTGGGCTAATAGCCACTTATCAATGAGTGCATACCATGTGTATTTTTCTGTTATTGGGTTATCTCACTCAGGATGATATTTTCCAGTTCCAACCATTTGCTTACGAATTTCATAAAGTCATTGTGTTTGATAGCTGAGTAATATTCCATTGTGTAGGTGTACCACACTTTCTGTATCCATTCCTCTGTTGAAGGGCATCTGGGTTCTTTCCAGCTTCTGGCTATTATAAATAAGGCTGCTATGAACGTAGTGGAGCACGTGTCTTTTTTATCTGTTGCGGCATCTTTTGGGTATATGCCCAAGAGCGGTATAGCTGGATCCTCAGGCAGTTCAATGTCCAATTTTCCGAGGAACCTCCATACTGATTTCCAGAATGGTTGTACCAGTCTGCAATCCCACCAACAATGGAGGAGTGTTCCTCTTTCTCCACATCCTTGCCAGCATTTGCTGTCACCTGAGTTTTTGATCTTAGCCATTCTCACTGGTGTGAGGTGAAATCTCAGGGTTGTTTTGATTTGCATTTCCCTTATGACTAAAGATGTTGAACATTTCTTTAGGTGTTTCTCAGCCATTCAGCGTTCCTCAGCTGTGAATTCTTTGTTTAGCTCTGAACCCCATTTTTAATAGGGTTATTTGTCTCCCTGCGGTCTAACTTCTTGAGTTCTTTGTATATTTTGGATATAAGGCCTCTATCTGTTGTAGGATTGGTAAAGATCTTTTCCCAATCTGTTGGTTGCCGTTTTGTCCTAACCACAGTGTCCTTTGCCTTACAGAAGCTTTGCAGTTTTATGAGATCCCAGTTGTCGATTCTTGATCTTAGAGCGTAAGCCACTGGTGTTTTGTTCAGGAAATTTTTTCCAGTGCCCATGTGTTCCAGATGCTGCCATAGTTTTTCTTCTATTAGTTTGAGTGTATCTGGTTTGATGTGGAGGTCCTTGATCCACTTGGACTTAAGCTTTGTACAGGGTGATAAGCATGGATTGATCTGCATTCTTCTCCATGTTGACCTCCAGTTGAACCAGCACCATTTGCTGAAAATGCTATCTTTTTTCCATTTGATGGTTTTGGCTCCTTTGTCAAAAATCAAGTGCCCATAGGTGTGTGGGTTCATTTCTGGGTCTTCAATTCTGTTCCATTGGTCTATCTCTTTGTCTCTGTACCAATACCATGCAGTTTTTATCACTATTGCTCTGTAATACTGCTTGAGTTCAGGGATAGTGATTCCCCCTGAAGTCCTTTTATTGTTGAGGATAGTTTTAGCTATCCTGGGTTTTTTCTTATTCCAGATGAATTTGCAAATTGTTCTGTCTAACTCTTTGAAGAAATGGATTGGTATTTTGATGGGGATTGCATTGAATCTGTAGATCGCTTTTGGTAAAATGGCCATTTTTACTATATTAGTCCTGCCAATCCATGAGCATGGGAGACCTTTCCATCTTCTGAGGTCTTCTTCAATTTCTTTCTTCAGGTTCTTGAAGTTCTTATTGTACAGATCTTTTACTTGCTTGGTTAAAGTCACACTGAGGTACTTTATATTATTTGGGTCTATTTTGAAGGGTGTCGTTTCCCTAATTTCTTTCTCGGCTTGTTTCTCTTTTGTGTAGAGGAAGGCTACTGATTTATTTGAGTTAATTTTATACCCAGCCACTATGCTGAAGTTGTCTATCAGCTTCAGTAGTTCTCTGGTGGAACTTTTGGGATCACTTAAATATACTATCATATCATCTGCAAATAGTGATATTTTGACTTCTTCTTTTCCAATCTGTATCCCCTTGACCTCCTTTTGTTTTCTGATAGCTCTGATATTTTGACTTCTTCTTTTCCCATCTGTATCCCCTTGACCTCTTTTTGTTTTCTGATAGCTCTGGCTAGAACTTCAAGAATTATATTGAATAAATAGGGAGAGAGTGGGCAACCTTGTCTAGTCCCTGATTTTAGTGGGACTGCTTCAAGTTTCTCTCCATTTAGTTTAATGTTAGCAACTGGTTTGCTGTATATGGCTTTTACTATGTTTAGGTATGGGCCTTGAATTCCTATACTTTCCAGGACATTTATCATGAAAGGGTGTGGAATTTTGTCAAATGCTTTCTCAGCATCTAATGAAATGATCATGTGCTTTTGTTCTTTTAGTTTGTTTATATAATGGATCACGTTGAAAAAATCATGGTGGTTGAAAGTTCCACCAGAGAACTACTGAAGCTGATAGACAACTTCAGCATAGTGGCTGGGTATAAAATTAACTGAAATAAATCAGTTTTCTGTATATTAAACCATCCCTGCATGCCTGGGATGAAGCCGACTTGATCATGATGGATGATTGTTTTGATGTGCTCTGGGATTCGGTTTGCCAGAATTTTATTGAGTATTTTTACGTCGATATTCATAAGGGAAATTGGTCTGAAGTTCTCTTTCTTTGTTGGGTCTTTGTGTGGTTTAGGTATAAGAGTAATTGTGGCTTCATAGAAGGAATTTGGTAGTGCTCCATCTGTTTCAATTTTGTGGAATAGTTTGGATAATATTGGTACGAGGTCTTCTATGAAGGTCTGATAGAATTCTGCACTAAACTCGTCTGGATCTGGGCTCTTTTTGGTTGGGAGACCTTTAATGACTGCTTCTATTTCCTTAGGAGTTATGGGGTTGTTTAACTGGTTTATCTGTTCCTGATTTAACTTCGGTACCTGGTATCTGTCTAGGAAATTGTCCATATCCTGCAGATTTTCAAGTTTTGTTGAATATAAGCTTTTATAGTAAGATCTGATGATTTTTTGAATTTCCTCTGAATCTGTAGTTATGTCTCCCTTTTCATTTCTGATTTTGTTAATTTGGACACACTCTCTGTGTCCTCTCGTTAGTCTGGCTAATGGTTTATCTATCTTGTTGATTTTCTCAAAGAACCAACTTTCGGTACTGTTGATCCTTTCTATGGTCCTTTTTGTTTCTACTTGGTTGATTTCAGCTTTGAGTTTGATTATTTCCTGCTTTCTACTCCTCCTGGGTGTATTTGCTTCTTTGTGTTCTAGAGCTTTTAGGTGTGATGTCAAGCTGGTGACATATGCTCTTTCCTGTTTCTTTCTGCAGGCACTCAGAGGTATGAGTTTTCCTCTTAGCACAGCTTTCATTGTGTCCCATAAGTTTGGGTATGTTGTACCTTCATTTGCATTAAATTCTAAGAAGTCTTTAATATCTTTCTTTGTTTCCTCCTTGACCAGGTTATCGTTGAGTAGAGCATTGTTCAACTTCCACGTATATGTGGGCATTCTTCCCTTTTTGTTATTGAATACCAGCTTTAGGCCGTGATGGTCTGATAGCTCGCATGGGATGATTTCTATCTTTCTGTACCTGTTGAGGCCCGTTTTTTGACCAATTATATGGTCAATTTTGGAGAAAGTACCATGAGGAACTGAGAAGAAGGTATATACTTTTCCTTTAGGATAGAATGTTCTATAAATATCTGTTAAGTCCATTTGGTTCGTGACTTCTCTTAGTCTGTCTTCGTCTCTGTTTAATTTCTGTTTGCATGATCTGTCCATTGATGGGAGTGGGGTGTTGAAATCTCCTACTATTATTGTGTGAGGTGCAATGTGTGTTTTGAGCTTTAGTAAGGTTTCTTTTACGTATGTAGGTGCCCTTGTATTTGGGGCATAGATATTTAGGATTGAGAGTTCATCTTGGTGGATTTTTCCTTTGATGAACATGAAGTGTCCTTCCTTATCTTTTTTGATGACTTCTAGTTGAAAATTGATTTTATTTGATATTAGAATAGCTACTCCAGCGTGCTTCTTCTGACCATTTGCTCGGCAAGTTGTTTTCCAGCCTTTCACTCTGAGGTAGTGTCTGTCTTTGTCTCTGAGGTGTGTTTCTTGTAGGCAGTAGAATGCAGGGTCCTTGTTGCGTATCCAGTTTGTTAATCTATGTCTTTTTATTGGGGAGATGAGTCCATTGATGTTGAGAGATATTAAGAAATAGTGATTATTGCTTCCTGTTATATTCATATTTGGATATGAGGTTATGTTTGTGTGCTTTTTCTTCTCTTTGTTTTGTTGCCAAGGCGATTAGTTTCTTGCTTCTTCTAGGGTGTAGCTTGCCTCCTTATGTTGGGTTTTACCATTAATTATCATTTTTAGTGCTGGATTTGTAGAAAGATATTGTGTAAATTTGGTTTTGTCATGGAATATCTTGGTTTCTCCATCTATGTTTTGCTGGATACAGTAACCTGGGCTGCCATTTGTGTTCTCTTCGGGTCTGTATGACATCTGTCCAGGATCTTCAGGCTTTCATAGTTTCTGGAGAAAAGTCTGGTGTGATTCTGATAGGTCTGCCTTTATATGTTACTTGACCTTTCTCCCTTACTGCTTTTAATATTCTTTCTTTATTTTGTGCGTTTGGTGTTTTGACTATTATGTGACGGGAGGAGTTTCTTTTCTGGTCCAATCTATTTGGAGTTCTGTAGGCTTCTTGTATGCTTATGGGTATCTCCTTCTTTAGGTTAGGGAAGATTTCTTCTATGATTTTGTTGAAGATATTTACTGGTCCTTTAAGTTGGGAGTCTTCACTCTCTTCTACAACTATTATCCTTAGGTTTGATCTTCTCATTGAGTCCTGGATTTCCTGTATGTTTTGGACCAGTAGCTTTTTCTGCTTTACATTATCTTTGACAGTTGAGTCAATGATTTCTATGGAATCTTCTGCTCCTGAGATTCTCTCTTCCATCTCTTGTATTCTGTTGGTGAAGCTTGTATCTACAGCTCCTTGTCTCTTCTTTTGGTTTTCTATATCCGGGGTTGTTTACATGTGTTCTTTCTTGATTGCTTCTATTTCCATTTTTAATTCCTTCAACTGTTTGATTGTGTTTTCCTGGAATTCTTTCAGGGATTTTTGCGATTCCTCTCTGTAGGCTTCTACTTGTTTATTTATGTTTTCCTGTGTTTCTCTAAGGGAGTTCTTCACATCTTTCTTGAAGTCCTCCAGCGTCATGATCAAATATGATTTTGAAACTAGATCTTGCTTTTCTGGCGTGTTTGGATATTCAGTGTTTGCTTTGGTGGAAGAATTGGGCTCCCATGATGCCATGTAGTTTTGGTTTCTGTTGCTTGGGTTCGTGCGCTTGCCTCTCACCATCAGATTATCTCTGGTGTTACTTTGTTCTGCTATTTCTGACAGTGGCTAGACTGTCCTATAATCCTGTGTTTCAGGGGTGTTGTAGACCTGTTTTCCTGTTTTCTTTCAGTCAGTTATGGGAACAGAGTGTTCTGCTTTCGGGCGTGTAGTTTTTCCTATCTACAGGTCTTTAGCTGTTCCTGTGGGCCTGTGTCCTGAGTTCACTAGGCAGGTCGCTTGGAGTAGGAAGGTTTGTCTTACCTGTGGTGCTGAGGCTCAAGTTTGCTTGTGGGGTGCTGCCTACGAGCTCTTTGTGGGGGTAGCAACTAGGAAGCTCTGTGCTGCCCTTTCCAGGAGCTTCCGTGCACCAGGGTTCCAGATGGCGTTTGGTGTTTTCCTCTGGAATCAGTAATGTGTGCAGAGTGCAGTCTCTTCTGGTTTCCCAGGCTTGTCTGCCTCTCTGAAAGTTTAGCTCTCCCTCCCACAGGATTTGGGTGTAGAGAACTGTTTATCTGGTCGGTCCCTTCAGGTTCTGCGGGTGTCTCAGACGCACTTGACCCGCTGCTGCTGTGCCCTTATCCAAGGGAACCCAGAGGTCATATACAGTTTCCTCCTGGGCCAGGGATGTGGGCAGGGTTGGGCAATGTTGGTGGTCTCTTCTGCTCTGAAGTCTCAGGAGTGCCTACCTGTCCAGGCGGTGAAGTCTCTCTCCCACGGGGTTTGGGAGCAGCCGCATTAACATTTTCTTATTTTTGCATATAACAGGTTTGTCAGAAGTTTTTAGGAGCCAACTTGAACTGTTCTTTAGCAGACACCCTCATGAAGGTCTCTTTCCTTATGTATGTTGTATGTATGTATGTATGTATGTATGTATGTATGTATGTATGTATGTTGTAATGTATGATCATGATCACAGTAGTAATCTGGGGATCTGAGCTGATATGACTCTTCAGATAAGATCATGTGTATTTCTGTTAGATATACTGGTGTTTCTGGTACTGGGGTCATCTTATGCTGATTTGTAAGAGCTTATAGTCCAGGGTAAGAATAGGGAATTAATCTTTAAAACCTTTGACAGATGACACAAGACTAGCCAGAAGTTGCCTACAGTCTTTTTTAACACCTACTATATTGGTAAATTTCCTTCTGTTGTTTGAATTCACTGAGAAGCTGGCTTCAGAAGTTGGGTTACTCCATATGCACTTCAACACCAAATATATTTTTCTAAGTGTACTCCAAGATCCCTTATCTGGGGAGAGACTACTCCATGAACTCTGTGACAAGGAGGGAAGAGAAGAGCAAAATAGCCCAAGTAAAAAACTAGTTACTGAGAACATCTGGAACTGATTACTGAACTCTTTTGTAAAGGTGTTACTTTGTTTAGCCCATTGGGAAAGAGATACTAGAAGATCAGCTCTTGGAAACCTTAGCCATAGAGAGAAACCTCAGTGTGAAACTCCAGCTGATGCTTAAACTTCCTCAGTTTCTTGAAAATGGTGTGAGCACAGGATCTCCTGATGTTATCTCTTTCCTACCTGTCCTTTACTTGGAGGAATATTCTGATCAGCCTGTGTATTTTATGAGTAAATTGACTGGCTATCCCAATGGAGATTCATCAGTAGTTTTTGCTAGATGTTTGTGAGTCCTCCCTTTGTAATATTATCTTTCTACTGTGATTTGTTCCTTGACCTGGAAGCCTTGCCCAGGGACACTCTATGCTCTGCCTGAGAATCTCTGTGCTGGGAACAACAAATGTCAGATTCAAGAGGGCTTGTCCAGGCAATTTCTGCTTGAGGACCTGATTTGTTGTTTGTTATCTCTCTCTCTCTCTCTCTCTCTCTCTCTCTCTCTCTCTCTCTCTCACCCTCCCTCCCCCCTCTCTCTCTTTCTCTCTCTCTCTCTCTCTCTCTCTCTCTCTCTCTCTCTCTCTCTCTCTCCACCCTTCCATTTGCCTGCTGCTTTCTATTTGTTCATTTTCTCTGGCTTGTTTTATATACTTAATAACCTCACTCATTCAAAACTGAAAATATACCCATTGAAGACGGTTCTCAGTACCACAGAGCTCAACTCCTCCACCTACATATACATGGAAGATGATGACCCATGATACCTATGCTCTCTCCTCATTCTCTTATCTCCTTGTGTTCATGTTCTGTTTCAATCCCTGTGCAAACATTAAAGCTAATGTTGCTGAATTATCCAGGGGATCAAATACCACTGCACAGGTCCATGATAATTATGCTTTTCTTAATTTTATTTCAGTTTTATATTTTTGTAACTTGGGAATTTCCTCAGCTTATTTGATCTCAGATAATATCAAGAGGTATTCCTCAGTGATTTCATGATAGCTGGTCTCAGTAATGCCAGGAATAGAATTGGCATTCGTCACCCACCTTTATGGACAATACAAGTCATTTGATTGTAGGAACTCCACCAATATTTCTGCTATCTATAAATACTTTAGTCCTTTCAAAACAATCCTTAAAGCTTAAATTATGTGATGGTTTTATTTATATTGATGCATTGCCTGCTTGTATGATCATGACCCATGTGCAAGCAGTACCCATACAAACCAGAAGAGGGCATCATATCCCCTAGTACTGAAGTTACAGACAGTTGTGAGCTAGTATCTGAACCTTTGTCCTCTGGAAGAACAGTCAATACACTTAAGCACTGAGCCCATTTCTCTAGTCCCTTTTTATCTTTCTTTCACTATTTCCATTTAAAAAAGAAAAAGATTATTCTTAGAAAAGCCATTGACTCATCCTTGAATTTCAGCTCCACTCACTGCACGATTACTGTACCCTTGGCATACTCCTTGGTATACCTATGGTATACTCCTATCATGGTCCAACACCCTCAATGTGTCAGGAACACAATAGACAAGACACTGGGACACATGACATAATCCTAGAAAGAGTGAAAGCAGCCTGGAGGCTTCTGAGGCTCCATCCAAGCCTCCTCTGCAGCTCCACTGGGATTTACCCTTTGAACATCAGACCTTTGAAGTTGATCTGCTCAGTCTTCTTTGTGCTCCGCTCCATAAGCCCTCCTATAGCCTACAGCCTATGGTTCCCGTTCCCCACTCCCAGTCTGCTTCACTGAAGAACACATGATCCCCAGTACCTCAGTCTGCCCTCGGCCTTCACATCACATTTGAAAGCCTCTGGGGAACCACTCTACTAAATCTAGCATGGTGTTTGACTTTCCTGCACAGTATGAGGTCTCAGAGGTACAGCGTACTGCTAAGGAAGCTATACTCACTCAGGCTGTGAAGGCCTGAGGCTCTGGGCTCCCTGCTCCAGTCCCGATAGGAACTGGTACTGTCTTACCTTACAGTTGTTTGTCCAGAAAGACGGTGGCAGCAGCTGAGTGGGAAGATGGGTCCTTAATATCCTTGGAGCTGGCATCGCATTGGCTTTGTCCACACCTGTAACACAATTCAGGAGATGGTTGCACAGTATGCTCAGCACATGAGAATATCCACTCCAGGTGCTGCTCAGGGAATCCAGCATCCACACAGGGATTCTCGTATTTTTGCCTTGGGGATTGGGGGTGGTGGAAGAAGGATTATTGGTTTTGCTTTCGTGTTTGTAGGCTTACATAGCTTAAGACCTGGATGCTCCCTTCGAGTGAATTTACTGTCAGTTTGTAGAAAATGTGATGGAGGCTTCGATAAGTATGTGTTATTAAGAAAATCCAAACAGGACTGTTCCTCAGCACACACACACACACCACAGGCACAGCCTGTACTTTCTATAAAGGAAATAGCGACCCAGCACTAGGAACATATATGTCCTTGTCTAAAATCTATAGACTAAGAGATTCACTTGGTTCTCAAATTATAGGAGGAAGAAAGACTCTATTCTTCCTTCTTTAAGAAAATTTAGATGCCCAAACTACCAGACCCAAGGAGAACAGAAAGCCACTAATGACAACACATCCCACACCTGTGTAGCATGTTCAACTTCAATAGATGTGTCCCACACACATCACTGGAGTTGTACATTCCTACCTTGAGATTATTCCTCCTCCTCCTCCTCCTCCTCCTCCTCCTCCTCCTCCTCCTCCTCCTCCTCCTCCTCCTTCTCTTCCTTCTCCCCTTTCCTCCTCCTCCTCCCCCTTCCTCCTCCTCCTCCTCCTTTTCTTTCTCTATAGGAATTAGTCAGCCTGAGTTCATGAAACCCCCCAATTCCTCTGAGACCTATAAGAATGGACTTCCCATATTTTACCATGTTGCCTGGATTCTCATCAGTGCTCTTTCATGCTGCTATCTGTATGACCATGGGGTTAACAATTCTCCTAACAAGACTTACATCTCTAAGGAAACTCCTCTTAGTGTCCCTCTCAACACCCAAATCTGAAGTCTCTTATTGGAACCTCAAGGAATTCACTTTATCATTTTGAGGATAATGACCTTGAAGCCAAGAATAACCAAATTTGTCCTATTGAGCCAGAGCTGATAAGAAACAGTGAGCAGACTCTTTTCACCTCCCTTCCAGCCATATCAAAAACTTCTCTCTGGTTATGTGCAGTGATGTTTCTTCTATTACATCCTTTCTGATACATGATTTGTAATTTCTGCACTTCTATTTACAAACCTTGTAGGGACTTTCTCTGTGAATCATTGAGTTAAAATGGGGTAAGATGAAATAAAGATATTGCAGACTGTCCCTAAGGTCTTTCCTTTAATCTAGCAATCAGGCTATTCAAATAATGGCAGTGGAGAAGTTAGAGAATTAGTCCTGCATTGCTTCAAAGATTGCATGAAATCATTCTGTTAGGTGGCACATTTGAATCTGGACTGTGATCCACAGAAAATGGTAAAGATTCTCTTATATGAATAATCTGAAAACCTGTCAAACAAGGAGCAGAGATACTTTTAAAAAACTAGAATTGTGACTGATAATAAGTGGCATTTAACTATAAACATACAGCGGGAGGGCATGCTGTAAACTTGCGTTCCACCTTACTTCTATGATATGAGGTCTGGAAGGTGACAAGGTATAATGCTTACTTTCCATTGTCAACTTGACTGGACTATGAACTGTATCTCTGGGTGTGTATATCCATAATACGTTTTCCAGAAAGGTTCACCCACAGATTGGCAGCCCAATGGGAAATTAAACTAAATAGAAAAAGGTGAGCAAAACATTATCATCTGTCTGTGCTCCTAACTATAGACTCAATGTGATGAGCTTCATGACAGATTTATAATGTGTCCTGAAATTTGAGCTTAAAAGCCCAAAAATGCTGTAAGCAAAGCTTCACAGACAATTCTGGGGAAATTTTGGAAGAGCACAGTGCCAAAAAAAGGGTAGAGTGTGGAGGCCCACTCATGAGGTCGCAGAACTGCTCTATGGAGAGATGGGCTGGAGGTTATTATATTATATTTTGGTGAAGAGTCTGGCCACACACTGCTCTTGAACTAAGAATTTGATAAAGTTGATTTCACAACAATAAGGGATTATGTTTAGCAAGGAAATCTCAAGACTAGGAACTATTTATGAAAAGAAAAATGTTCAGTTAAAGTTACGTGAAAAATAGCTTTTCAATTGAACAAAGTAATTGCCTCCTCGTGTGTGTGTGTGTGTGTGTGTGTGTGTGCATATGTATGTATGTACATGTGTATGTGTGTGTATTTATATGCATGCATATGTGTGTGCATGTGTGTATGTGTGTGTATGTGTGCACATGTTTATATGTGTATGTGTGTATATGTGTGTGTGCATGCATGTGTTTGTGTTTCTGTTTGTGTGTATGTGTGTGTGTGCGTGTGTGTGTGTGTGTTTTGAATCATAAGACACTGTCCAGAAACCACTTGGTTATGAAAGTAAAGTACTGAACGCAGATGGCTGTGAGCTGCTGATGAGTAGATTTCTGTTCCTTCCTCTATTTTGCAGTTACACATGACCAGAGCAAAGGTATAATGAGAACATTAGGCAGAATTTTGCCTTCATATGCATCTATCTTCCTTGCTGATTCACATTTGGTAGAAATACAGAAAAGAAATGGATCTGGAAAGGGTGGCATATACATTTAACCCAACACTCAGGAGGCAGAAGCAGGAGAATCTCAGTGAGTTCAAAGTCGGACTAATATACAGCATGATGCTGTTCCAAATGGCAAATAGGGGGAGGGAGAGAGACAGGATAGGAAAGAAAAAGAGAAGATGAAGGGACAAGGACAGAGATTAGACAGAAGAGGAACATATATGGAATCAGGGTCTCTTACCTGAAGGCTGGGGTGGCTGAGCCCACTCAATAAAAGGGTGTCGGTGTTGAATGATGGTTCTCTGGCACTTCTCTACATCCCCATTCTGCTCAATCATGTTGACAATTTCTTGAATCCATGTTGTCCCTGGGAAGACCATAAAGATTGAGTTAGAAGATTATTCTTCAAATATACTAATGAAGGGGTGTGGATGCAGATGTTGGCTTTACCTTCTGTTCTAACCAGGATCTTGTTAGCTATAGAAGAAATACTTTGGATCTCTGGGAAAGGTAAAAAAGTAGAGACAAATCTCACCTCTTCCCAAGAAAAATGAATGGTACAGACTAACCTTCAAGATCCCAGGGATAAGACATGTGAAGTAGCACCCATTGTGGGACAAAAAGAGCCAGCTTCTAACTGTAGGTAGTTCTAACTTAGGTGAGGAGTTCAGATAGCTCAGAGGATGAGGCTGGGGCTACTACTCTAACAGGTTACCTGATTTAGGGTAAGTACAGATGAGGAGGTCATCTGGCTTCGCCTTGAAGGTCTGAATCTGACTCCAGTTGTCGACAGTTGGATCCAGCAGTGGGATCCCTGCGACCTCTTTCAGTTTTGTCTGTCTGCTCAATTCTGGGGCCAGGGCCATGATGTCTCAGGGAAGAAGGTTTAGTTCCTGTGAGAAAAGATCAGAATGGAATTCTTTTTTCTTTCTCTTTTTTTTTATTAACTTGAGTATTATTTACAGTTCCAGTCTTACTCCCTTTCCTGGTTTACGGGCCAACATAAGGGATTATGTTTAGCAAGGAAACTCCCCCTCCCCTTCTTTATGGGTGTTCCCCTCCCCATCCTCCCCCCATTGCCGCCCTCCCCCCAACAATCTAGTTCACTGGGGTTCAATCTTAGCAGGACCCAGGGCTTCCCCTTACACTGGTGATCTTACTAGGATATTCAGTGCTACCTATGAGGTCAGAGTCCAGGGTCAGTCCATATATAGACTTTAGGTAGTGGCTTAGTCCCTAGAAGCTCTGGTTGCTTGGCATTGTTGTTCATATGGGGTCTCGAGCCCCTTCAGGCTCTTCCAGTTCTTTCTCTGATTCCTTCAACGGGGGTTCTGTTCTCAGTTCAGTGGTTTGCTGCTGGCATTCGCCTCTGTATTTGCTGTATTCTGGCTGTGTCTCTCAGGAGAGATCTACATCCGGCTACTCCAGCTTGCTTCTTCTGACCATTTGCTTGGCAAGTTGTTTTCAGCCTTTCACTCTGAGGTGGTGTCTGTGTTTTTCTCGGAGGTGTGTTTCCTGTAGGCAGCAGAATGCAGGGTCCTCGTTGTGTATCCAGTTTGTTAATCTATGTCTTTTTATTGGGGAGCTGAGGCCATTGATGTTGAGAGATATTAAGGAATAGTGATTATTGCTTCCTGTTACATTCATATTTGGATGTGATGTTATGTTGTTGTGCTTTTCTTCTCTTTGTTTTGTTGCCAAGATGATTAGTTTCTTGCTTCTTCTAGGGTGTAGCTTGCCTCCTTATGTTGGGCTTTACCATTTATTACCCTTTATAGTGCTGGATTTGTATAAAGATATTGTTTAAATTTGGTTTTGTCATGGAATATCTTGCTTTCTCCATCTATGTTAATTGAGAGTTTTGCAGGATACAGTAACCTGGGCTGGCATTTGTGTTCTCTTAGGGTCTGTATGACATCTGTTCAGGATCTTCTGGCTTTCATAGTTTCTGGAGAAAAGTCTGGTGTGATTCTGATAGGTCTGCCTTTATATGTTACTTGACCTTTTCCCCTTACTGCTTTTAATATTCTTTCTTTATTTTGTGCGTTTGGTGTTTTGACTATTATGTGACGGGAGGTGTTTCTTTTCTGGTCCAATCTATTTGGAGTTCTGTAGGCTTCTTTTATGCCTATGGGTATCTCTTTTTTTAGGTTAGGGAAGATTTCTTCTATGATTTTGTTGAAGATACTTACTGTTCCTTTGAGCTGGGAGTCTTCACTCTCTTCTATACCTATTATCCTTAGATTTTATCTTCTCATTGAGTCCTGGATTCCCTGTATGTTTTGGACCAGTAGCTTTTTCCGCTTTATATTATCTTTGACAGTTGAGTCGATGATTTCTATGGAATCTTCTGCTCCTGAGATTCTCTCTTCTATCTCTTTTATTCTGTTGGTGAAGCTTGTATCTACGGCTCCTTGTCTCTTCTTTTGGTTTTCTATATCTGGGGATGTTTCTATGTGTTCTTTCTTGTTTGCTTCTATTTCCATTTTTAATTCCTTCAACTGTTTGATTGTGTTTTCCTGGAATTCTTTCAGGGATTTTTGTGATTCCTCTCTTTAGGCTTCTACTTGTTTATTTATGTTTTCCTGTGTTCCTCTAAGGGAGTTCTTCACGTCTTTCTTGAAGTCCTCCAGCATCATGATCAAATATGATTTTGAAACTAGATCTTGCTTTTCTGGTGTGTTTGCATATTCCGTGTTTGTTTTGGTGGGAGAATTGGGCTCTGATGATGCCATGTATTCTTCGTTTCTGTTGCTTGGATTCCTGCGCTTGCCTCTTGCCATCAGATTATCTCTAGTGTTACTTTGTTCTGCTATTTCTGACAGTGGCTAGACTGTCCTATAAACCTGTGTATCAGGAGTGCTGTAGACCTGTTTTCCTTTTTTTCTTTCAGCCAGTTATGGGAACAGAGTGTTCTGATTTCGGACGTGTAGTTTTTCCTATCTACAGGTCTTCAGCTATTCCTGTGCCCTGTGTCTTGAGTCCACCAGGCACGTCGCTTGGAGCAGGAAGGTTTGTCTTACCTGTGGTCCTGAGGCTCAAGTTTGCTCATGGGGTGTTGCTTATGAGCTCTCCGGGGGGACAGCAACCAGGATTATCTGCACAGCCCTTTCCGGGAGCTTCCATGCACCAGGGTTCCAGATGGCGTTTGTTTTTTCCTCTGGAATCGGTAATGTGAGCAGAGTGTAGTCTCCTCAGGTTTCCCACGCGTGTCTGCCTTTCTGAAGATTTAGCTCTCCCTCCCATGAGATTTGGGTGCGGAGAACTGTTTATCTGGTCGGTCCCTTCAGGTTCTGGTGGTGTCTCAGGGGCAGGGGACCTGCTGCACCTGTGAGCTTATTTCCAGGAACCCAGAGGCCATATACAGTTTTCTCTTGTGCCAGGGATATGGGCAGGTGTGCGCACTGTTGGTGGTCTCTTCCGCTCTGCAGTCTCAGGACTGCCCACCTGCCCAGGCGGTGAGCTCTCGCTCCCATGGGGTTTGGGAGAGGTGAGCTGGTGGGGGCCCAGAATGGAATTCTTAAAGTACTGTGATAAAGCATACACAACATGAAAATGACTCTTAAGTATCATAAGTGGATGGCTCAGTGGCATTAATAATATTCCTGCTGTTCTATGTCTACCATCACCTTCCATCTCCTGAAAACATTTTACTTTTCTAGATGGAAGCTAGGAGCCCACTACTGCTAAATCTCAGTGCCAGGCTACCACTATTTTCCTTTTTATCTCCTTAAACTCTAGATGCTTTAGAGTAAGTTCATTTTGTCTTCTTGTGAATAGCTATTTTATTTAGTTGAATATTCTTAAGGATCGGCTGTATTGTGGCATGCCATCAGATTTTCTTCCCAATTAATGCTAACTTTTATTGCATGCCTGCTTGTAGTGTGGTTTGTTTATCCATTTCCTTGTCCACGGGAACTTGGAGTGCCTCCTTTCAACTATTGTACTATAAACAATGCACAATACCTAAGCTTCTACATTCATATTTTTGGGTTCATAACTCAATGCAGATATGCAAAATAGTATGTTCTCATTTTTGAGAAATTGTCATAGAACTTTCCTACAGTGGCTGTATCATTTAAGAAGTCTACCAGTAGTATATAGTACTCTCTAATCACTGACATGTATCTCCCTTAAATCTCCATCCCAATAGATTTGTTTTGCTTTTCCTTCATGACTAATAATGAATATCTTCTCATGTACTTACAGTCTACTTTATGTCTTTTTTTCAGAGAGAGACACATTGTTCCACTGTTTGTGGTTGGTTGCTATACCTAGAAACTTACAAATATATGAATAGGAGGGATGAATGATCTTCTAATACTCAAGAGTAAGTGGCTATTGTAGTTTCAAAGCACATCTACCACTGCTGCTCAGAGGCATAGCAAGGTAATGTTCAGTGACTGCTACAGTAGTGAGTACCACTATTATATTTATTATAAGCAACTCGTTTTTAGTTCTTATATAATTTGAAGCCTAGAACATTAGAGGGAAAGAATATTTATGGAAAGTGTAACCGTGAATAATTGCTAGTAATTGTGTAAAGAAAACTACAGTGAATGAGAGAAACAAAAACTGTCCAGGCTGGCCAGACCAAATATCAGGATGACAGGTTCCCAGAGAAAGTTGAGTTCTCTGGAATGGATGCAGTGCTTTTAGAAAATGAAGACCCGGTTTTACTTGAAAACATTTCCAATATAAGCAGCAGCTATAGTTGTAGTATAGCAGAGAGGGTGTACTTCCCATAAAACTCTGAGATGTGATATAGTCAGCTTCAGCAGAGGAAGATAGAGTATTGCCATCTCCCCTTCCTTTCTTTTCTTTTAAGGTAAGAGTAGATAGGGTCTCTACATATCCCAGGATTGCCCATAGCTCCCTCTGTAGCCTTGAATGTACAATCCTCCTGCTCTAGTCTCCTTGGTTCTGAAGTGGCAAGTGTAAGCTCACTCACTTAGTTTGGAGCACTGACATTTCTAACATACCTTCCATGTTAGGTCCTTCCCTTTTAATTCACATCACAGGTTTAGCATAAGTAATAATCATTCCTCTAAATATAAGAAGGCTTACAAGATTCTAAATCAATGGTTTGATAAAGACCTCAGCTAGTATCTGTCTACTAATCTCATAAAACTTCTTTAAAAATTGCTTCTAAGTTACAAGTGTGCGTGAAATTTAAGATGTTCATGCAATAAGTCCATATTCACAAAGAAAACTAATACAGAAATTGTTATTACTTAATGTATTTTTGTCCTTTTTTTTTCTTTGAGCCTGTAGAAATAGAGTTTTAAAAAGGTTACTCATTGTCAGAGTCAGGATGTGCAGTGCCGGACGTGCCTGAGGGAGAGCCAGAGATAGGACTTGCCAAACCAGCTACCAGTTCCAAGGACACTGATCATCCGTAGCCACCCCCTCCCCTTCCTTCACTCCCCAGAAGTGAGTCATCTCCCTGAGTGAGATGAGCCACCCTACCCGAGCTGCTGAGCTGCTAGATAGCATGTACTCCTTGCTGTTGTAATTTCGAGCCGAAAGTAAGTGTGCACCATTTGAAATGACCAATCATGTGTAACCACGCAAAAGTCCCTAACCTCCCCTATATAAACCCCCAAGTTTGGAAGCTCGGGGTCGATTCCTCTGTCTCCTGTGTGAGATACGTATCGACCCAGGATCCCGCTAATAGGGATCTCGTTAATAAAAGCTACCTCTTGCTGTTACATCAAGACCGGCTACTCGTGATTCCTGGTGGCACCCCACCCCATGATTGGAGCGAGAGACGAGGCTCCCCGTTCAGGGGTACGCTCTTTCAAGCCAATTGTTAAGATATAATTGCCCACCTAAACATACAAATCCCAGTACCATCCATCCCTTAGGAACATTAGTAACAACCTGTAAATACACAGAGCGAGATCTTTACATCAGTGTCCATTGTCCTGCCAGCGAGTCTCTCTCTCTCGCTCTCTTCTCCTTTCTGTTCCAGTCTCCTCCTCTTCCTTCAAACTTCTCTCCCACCCATCCTTCCTTCTCCTCCAATGACAGGCCTCCTTCTATCCTGTACCTACCCCTCACCTGTATTTTACAAATTCAATGGGGAGAAGTTTCTAGTGAAGTCACCTGATTCCTGAGTACTTGACTAGGCAGCTGTCCTTGGGGCAGTGGAGTTAGCATCAAAATACAGATAACTCCAGGGCAAACCAGAACATTTCCCCCTTTTTGTCCAGTTAAAAAGCCTTTTCACTTATATATAAATTGAGTACAATTATTACCATTCTAAAATTTATAAAGCATATGATATACTCAACACACAGTCCATCACATTTTTAGTTAAACAGAACATTTAGTTATCCATTCCAGCTTAAGAAAGGCTTAAAATGTATATTATATCTTGGCTAGCTTGTATACTATCTGATAACTATCCAATAAAATATGTATTTTCAGAGTTAAACAGCCTGATAGGCTATGAGACTGTAATCAGTCTTCAACCCTGCCAGAAATCTTTGAATGACCAAATATCTATTAAGATAGGAAGCCTAACATGGCTTCCAGAACTACGAGGTTGTAGAGACAAATCTCCACTAGCACATTCCCCTATTAGCAACATGTGAGTGCAAGTCTGCAAGTCTACAGTGTCCTTTTCAAATATAAATTTTGGTATTCAGTATAACAGTTCCCAAACACATTCTCATTTTGAACTCCAGTAGAACTTTGGTGGTGGATATGGGAGTCCTCAAAGTATATTGATGATGCAGTTCCCTCTACCAGCTCATAGACAAAAGGGAATAGATTTCAAGGCCTTTAGAAGCTGAGAGTAAATTGGAGGCAGCAGCCTCAGTCCTTCATCTGCACAACAGAACAGAAGGCTGATGTTCAGCAGATGAACTGAGGAGGGATGTTTTCCCCAAGCCTCTTGGTGTGCAGACCTTCATTTCACCTAGCTGCTGTAATCTGCTCAAACTTCTGACCAAAAAAAGTTAAAACAATCAGTAGGGTATGATGGCAAGCAATATGAGGGAAGCTAGCAGAAAGAGTGTGACTTTGAGGCCAGTCTAGGTTACAGTAATACTGTTTCAAAGCTCTAAACCTGTGAGTCTGGAATGCCATGCAACCAAGGGAGCCATCCAGAGCAAGAGTAAGGTTGATGTGTCGAAGCCTTGAAAATCTCATCCTGATACCAGCAGGAGTAGGACTGTTTTCCTCCTTGCTCTGGGTGTGCATTCCCTGTGCACATAAACCCTATGATCCCCATTTTTGCCACCCTTGAGGTAGTCATGGCAAAATTACAGATTATCCTTCCTCTTTCCCTGTAAGGATATGTTCAGGAATCAAATAGTCCTCCACAGGTAAATGAACATTCCAAACATATGAACACCAGCCAGTAATATACCCTCAGTATGAAAACTCCTACCTACTCTCCGAGGTATATATAGCCCTTAATAAGCCCAATAAGAGAGAGCTATTTCACTGAAAACCATCACTAAAGAAGGCTATTTATCCCTTTGCATTCACTCCAACTGACACCCTGTGAAATCCACCTACCAGAATAAACTTTGTTCTTTTCAGTCCTGCTCAGTGCACAATGGTACCTGGATACCTCAAGGGCAGAAGCAGACCTAGGCTGGCACAAAACAAAATAAGAATAAAGGAAAAAGTTTGAGTTAATTAATTCATCCTTTGTTTTCCTAAACAAAATTGCAAGTATGCTTCCGCCTCTGCCTCTGCCTCTGCCTCTGCCTCTGCCTCTGCCTCTGCCTCTGCCTCTGCCTCTGCCTCTGCCTCTGCCTCTGCCTCTGCCTCTGCCTCTGCCTCTGCCTCTGCCTCTGCCTCTGCCACTGTCTCTGCCTCTGCCTCTGCCTCTGCCTCCAAAATGCTGCGATTCCAGATACATACTACCACGTCTTGTTGCATCATTTTAAATTGCTCAATTTGTGAGCAACAGCAAACTATTTGCATAAACTAATAATGCAATATCATTGGTGAATATGATGGACTGAACTGTGTGCCTTCACATTCACATGTTGAGCTCTAATCTTCTTACTTTAAAATGTTATAGTTTGAGACAGGGCCCTGAAGATGTCATTAAGTTGAGGTGAGGCTCCAATTCTATCATATTAGGGTTCTTCTTAGAAGAGATTTAGACATACAGAGAAATACCAAGGGATGTACACAGGGAACAACATGTGTGGACATAGTAAAAGAAGGCCCCCTGCAAGCAGAGGAAAAGGCCTTGAGAAACCATACTGACAGACACCTTGATCTGGAACTTTTTTGTAGGAATTTTTTTTAAAACTGAGCAGAATAGCATGATCAGTTAAAGCTCAGAGACCTGCTGTTTCATTGAACATTGGAAAATAAAGAAAATTATGCATTTCTCTTAGTGTTTCTTTGTTACTTGACCAAACAAGTAACTGAATTTAAATAAGTTTAAGATTATGACCTGGAGGTAAGGACTGAAAATCTTCAGTTGACAGAGACCAGCTCATTAATAGAGTCTGTGTGGTATAAAGGTAGATTTGAGGGGCTGAGTGAGGCCATGGAAGTATGTACAGTGAGTCAGGTGGGGGCTGATGTGTAGTTCTGTAGTAAAGGTTTGCCCAGTGTGCACCATGCCCAGCTTGACAATGTTGGGGAGGAATAGAGGTTTCTGAATGCCTTATCTTACAGTGATACAAAAGCCACAGACACCCAGCTGAAATCAGATTCTCAAGTTTGAATGTGTTCCCAGAATTGGAATTTGATGTGTGCACAAACCTCACTTCTGCTGCTGAGCAGAAGCAGAGATCACAGGGGAAGAACTGAAAGCAGCTTCCTGTGCTACTGAGCACCAGTGCCTCGCAGACTGGGTACATCAAATACTGAGAATGACACTTTCTACTTCTGATAACCTCATAGAAGGTCAAGGAGCACACAGGTAGAAATACACCTGCCAACTGACAGCCCACAGCATGCAGGCTAGAAGAGAAAAAGAGTGCTTCCTTGGGCTTCTACTTATAGGTGGTCTCAGCTATGGTCACTGCTATTTTTAGAGTAAGGCAGATAGACACACAGACTTTCCCAGGCAGGCTCCTTTTCGTCCTCTGAGGCCAGGTCCCTGTGGCCTCCTTTGTGAAACAATCTCTAGTCTTTTCCATACAGTTAACCTTTCATCTTGTTTTCTGAGACAGGTCCTCACACTGTCCTCCAGACACGATTTGAAATCATAACTGTCCTCCACCCTCAGCTGCAAGAGGATCTAAATTTACATGAGAACTTCCCAGATCTTATGCCACAGTGCTATGGTTACTTGCTTATATAAGTAACTTCCCTAAGCAGGAGACCTGGTCAAGTTCCTTTTATAGGCCTAGCTTGAATGGTGTCCACAGACTTAGACGAAAGAGGGTCCAGTGTGGTGAAGAAATAGTCATAGCCAGAGCAGTGTAGATGGCTGACAGGAGGGGAGTCTTTGTGAGGGAAAAGTACAGTATGCACATAGAGATGGTATTGTGGAAAGGTGTCTGCATGAATTTCTAAGTTAACCACAGCCAATGTTAGCTTCAGATTTTTTTTATTATTATTTTTCTTAGGTTTCTTAAGACTTAAGATCTTTCTGACTTGAGTTACACCACTTACACATTAGCACCTGTATGTCTGAGAACTAAGAACATACACCAACAAGTTATGCCAAATGTTTCAGATAAGCTGTGTTCTTACCTTCAAACTCTAGTTTTCACCAGTCTAAAAGCTGGACTGCCCAGTGTTCGGTAAGTACAAAGGTACATTTAGAGGAAGGAGGAAAGTATTTCTGGTATATGGCAAGCACAGAGGCTCAAATTCTACTATGCCAAATGTACCCAACCTTTAGCAATCAATCTCAAATGCTCTGCAATCAACGAGATCAGCTAGAGCTTTAATCAACAGAGTCACGACTACAAGAAACAAACTTTGGCATCTGGCCAATGAGGAAGTAAGTCTCACTGTTTAGGGATCACTGTTCTATAAATCTCCACTACCTTAAGTACTTTCAGACTCAAGGCTGTTTAGAGAAATGCACAGAGGCAAACACACTGCTCCTCCCTCTCTAAGACCACCTTGTTCCCCACTATGTGCAGGCCCTGGCTTTGTTGCAGAGTCCCCATGCTACGTGGTCTTCTTCCTCTCCAGTCTGATAGAGTTTAAAGTGGGAAAAACAAGAGTATTGCCATGCTTATGTTCAAAAAGAAAAATAACTCAAAAGCTGACACATTCAGCCTTTTGCTCAAAGCACCCTGTGCCTAGATGAGTGCAGCCCTTATAAAGTTACTCAAACCTGGCACATGAGGCTTACATCCATGACCTCATTTACCTTTTAAGACTCGTGATGCTAAGGTGTGCCAAACTAAAAAATTATTAACCACCAGGATTCACAAAGTAAACTAATTCCCAATCTCCCCTTAACTGTGATTAAAAAGAAGCTTAAAACATGAGTGAGTTTAAAAAGATATTTCAGAACACGAGTCTAAAGAATCTTTGTTTTTCTTCTACCACAAGAGCTAGTCTTAGTTACTTGGGTCCTGTTCTGTTGACAAGTAAACAGACTTGGGTTCAGTAATGGAGAAACTAAAATACTGGCTGCATGGTCTCAGGTATCCAGTGGAACCTTCTTAGAGATTTCTTTTCTATATCTATAAAATGTGAGTCATGCTAACTACCTCCAATCAGTACTGTTAGATTAAAAACATGGAACCAGGGCTCTGAGGTTAGAGTGGGTGGGTAAGAGAGGGAGCATGCTCATAGAAGCAGGGGGAGGAGGTATGGGAGAGAGGGAAAGGGGATAACATTTGGAATGTAAATATATAAAATATCCAAGAAAAATAAAATTTAAAAAGAAATAAAGAGAGAGAGAAAGACAGACCCAGCACAGACTAAGTAGTTACAAATGCTGGCTTTTTCCCTTTCTTTCCAGAACATATTCATTGATGCACACATATGAAGAATGACAGAACAAAAGTTTAGACGAAGAAACTATGTATATATTTATTTATACTCACATCATCCCATGATATATATATATATATATATATATATATATATATATATTTGCATGAAGAAGGCAAATTAAATTCCTTGATGTTGTTCTTGGCAACCTCAGATCAAACTGAGCTTACTAGATCTCTTCTGGCAACTTCCAAACTTGCTTTTGCCATGAAATTAAAGCTTAACTCATCTTTTGATACTGTAATTCCTCCATGGCTGATATGTCTTCTACCACCTCCTTTCTAAAGAGGTTTTGTTTGTTGACTCGCAAGTCACAATTGCCCTGTAGCAGAAGACCCTGTGTCCTAGTATCTGTGTGGAGATATCCTACGTTGCATGCTACTATTTTCACACTCAAAGTGTCACTCTAGACTCTTTATCCCATATAAGAGTGATATTGCTAATTGAACAGCTATGTATTGAGGGTGAATGCAAAAGAGATAAATCAATAGGTTCTAATAACCTGGCATATGTATTTAGTGAGCATTGATTACAACTGATTCCTTCATGGTCACAGTGATGAACTAAAGTGACACACACCCCTCCAACAGCTTTATTTGCTTCCTCTAACACACAACAAACTGTGGGCCACCAACCAGACGCCAATAAATGAGAAAACAGAAATGGTATACAGCTTGCCACAGTTGAAACAGGCAGCTAGAAGCCAGGGGAAAAGATGGTAAAAGTCCTCAAATATTCAGTCACTCCTGACAGCCCATTGTTCGAGTAAAGGAGCCTCTAGAAAAGAAAATCTGTAAATATTTATAACCATAAATGCACTAAACACAAATTCATAAAACAAATACTGTCTATTAGATCTAAATCCACAGATTAACCACCACAATGACATTTGATGACTTTAGTATCCCATTGTCAAAAACTGAGAGGTTGTCCAGACACAAACTAAACAGAGAAACACTGGAACTGAATGAAATCGCAACACAAAAGGACAAAATATATCTTATAGCACATCTACCTGAACATTAAAATTATACTTTCTCCTCAACGAGACAAAGAAATCTCTCTAATATTCACCGTATATTAGAACAAAAAGCGACTTTCAACAAACACAGGAAAATTGAAATAACTTCCTGCATTCTATCTGAACACAATGAAATATTACAGCTTTGAATGCTTAATGAAAATCTAATTGAGAGATCAAAAAATCAATAACTTAATGATACATCCAAAAGCCTTGAACAAACCAAACCCCAAACCAGTAGATGAAAAGAGGTCAAAAGTTAATGAAATGGAAGTAAAAAAAAGTTTACAAAGAATCCATTAAATTAAAAGTTTCATCTGAAAATATTTTGGCAAACTCTATGTTAATCTAAGCGAAGTAAAAAGAACTCACATGTAGAAAGCCCTGAATGAAAGCCTAAGTGCATGTGTGTTTTTACAGACCCAAATAATAAAATGAGAAATGAAAAAGGAAATATTATAACATATAAATGAAATTAAGAAAAGTATAAGAACATATTTTAAGTCTCTTTTCCACTAATCTAAAATACCTGAAAGAAACAGATGAATTTTTAGAAACACTTGACATATCAAAATTAAACCAATAAAAAACAAATGAGCTAAAGAGATCCATAACTTAGTAATGAGACTGGAGAAATAATAAAAATAAAACATGTCCCAAATAACCAGTGCCAAAGATCAGGTGGACTCACTGCAGAATTTTAGCACAAGTTCAGAGAAGAACTATCCAATTGCTCACAAAATAGAAAAAGAGTGTATGAGCCAGCAGATATAGAGGACAGCTATAAAATGCTGACTTCTGGAAATGACACAGCTGGTGCAAGAATCAAGTAACTCAGAGCAGATGTGGTTACCGGTATAACACCTGTATAAGATCATCAAGCCAGTTAATTACCCTGTAGTAGATAGTCCTGTGTCCTGGTGTCTCTGCATACACTGCATGCAACTATTTCACACTTGAAATGGCTTACAAGAATTGGTAAATCCAATCACAGGACCCATGCCCTCTTCTGGCTTCTGTGGACACAGGTAAAGCACTCAAACATAAAAGAAAATTACTCTAAACAACTTCTTTTAAAGAAAAATAACATTTTTCTTGTTAGCCAACATCATTTGAAATTTGCCCTTGTCAATTGAAGAGCCAACAATCCTATTCATCTTTCAAAATGTGTAATCTATTTTCTTACATTTTTGGTTGTTAGCCTAGCCTTTAATGGCTGAGCCATCTCTTCAGCCTAACAGCATATTTTCTATTCAGTGTTTAATGGCATTTCATTTAAAGGACTAAGTAAAGTCGGTGCTATATGCTATCTTTAATTACTTACAGTTAGTGTTTAAGCACAAGCAGTATGTGTCTCTAAGGATAGTAAGCAGAACAGATGCACGTCTTGCTTTTCTAACAGTCTCTTCCAAATGTCCTCCTTCAGATTAGTGAATTCCCTGATCCAAGGTTAACTGGCAGCACAGGAATCCACACACTTTGACCCCATCCTGGAGGCACCAGAACATCTTGGCATGAATGCTGTGGCTTTCTTCAGGAAATCACCCCTCAGTGTTGCCATGTTGTATTATGATTAATAAGTTTACTTTTGATAGTATTGGCCACATATATGTTTGAAATCAGGGTTGGACTTTTGTCCTCTAGAGGAAAGAGCATGCAGGCTGAATTAATTCTCAATGTGGGAGGAAAGTGACAGAAACATTCTTCTTGAGGGCCTCTGTTCAAGGGAGGGAGAACAGTGCACTACACTTATGTCTTTTGAGACTTTAGGGGGCTATTGGTGATGTCTAGTAGCTTCTGGCAACATGTTCTAGTTAGAAAGCCAAAAGATTCTATGAACAGGTAATAGGAGGCTTTGAATTCTATAAAAAGATGGAAAGAAATACTGATATTGTTCTAGTAATTAGTGATGATGGCCATTTATTCATTAAATATTGGTTGATTACTAGGAACTGTATCAGACATGGAGGAGTGTTCAAAGAAAGAAGTGTTAAAAATATTAAGATTTTTAAAACTTGACACTGCATGTGTTGTTACCGCTCTCAAAATCTTAAGAGAAATGGCCCAAAACTCCTGGGTTGAGTATATAGTCCTATCTCCTGCTTCTGTAAAAGACAGTGGAATTCTGGAGACAGGTAAGATAAAAGAATGTGCAATAGGACAATGTGCTCCCTTGGTTCTGTCCATTCAGATGCACTTACTGGCTGGTAAACATGGTTATCCTGAAAACCTTCAGTGGTGGCACCCTCTACATAGCAGGGTCTTAGTTTGATTTCTCTTCCTATTACAAAATAGCCTAGACTAGGTAATTTATCAAGAAATGAAGAATAGAGAACCTTGTGACCTCTGAGGCAGAGGTATCACACAGTGAAGAACAGGAAACATTCTTGTTCTTGCCTTATGTATTCTCACCCAATCCTATTTACTTTTCAAGGACCCTTCTAAATAGCATTCATGCATGAATGTGGGATGATTGTTTCTAGCACATGGTTTTTGTGGTACACTTTAAACTTAACATTAAAGACCAGATGTATATATTGGGCAGCATCATATGATAAATATGTTATGATTTACTGATCGATCATATGGTAACTTTGCAAGTATGCAGTTGTGTATTTACTGTGAAATCAGTCACAACACACTAAGTAGATAGGCATGACTGTATTCAAATGTTGATTTCTCTGCTCCCGTAACTTCTTGTAATCCAGACATGGCATTGTAATGCTTATTCCAATATCTCCTGTCTCGCTGATATATACTTATTTCTCCCCATTTATTCTCTGATTTGTCAATGAAAACTGATCAGCCAATGACTGAGCAGGGGAGAGAACAGAGGTGGACTTCCGATTCCAGTGAGTGGAGAGGAGTAAAGAAAGGGGTCAAAGAAAAGTCAACACAAAGAGAGAGTCCGAGTGATACCTGGAAAAGTGCCCAGAGCAGAGAGAGCCAAATCAATACTAAAATGCAAGTATCTTGGGAATCTTCCCTGAGAGGTAGTCAGATTAGCTTAGAGGGTTAGATAGACTAATAACTACTCAGATATTGTTCTGTAAAGCTTATCAAATAAATCTTATAGTCTCTGTCTCATGTACTTGGAAGATAACCAAGATAAACAAGAAACTGTTAATTATAAAATTGCACTAACAAGATGAGATGTCAGATGTTATTTCAATTTTCCTATGTTCATGAAGACTTACTTTTTCTCCTAATAGTGTGTTTAGTTTTGGATAAAATGTCATTAACTGCCAAAATAAAATTTAGTGTCTAATGATTGGGTAAAACATTGTAAGAGTCCCATTAGCTCCATTCAATGTATGATGTAATTAACTCCAGAGTTTTTCTGTTTAGCTTTTGTCAGGGTGGCCTGCTTATTGGTTAGAAGTAGGTCCTGAAGTCACTATGCCTGTGTGATGCTCGACATATAATTTTGGATAGAGTAGTGTTTGTAGTATGAAAGGGGGTGCCCTTACATTTGGTACAGAAATGTTTAAAACTGTAACATCCTGTTGGTAGTTTTTTCCTTTAATGAGTATGTAGCTTCCTCCCTTATATCTTCTAATTAGTTTTTGTTGGAAGTATATTTGTCAGATATCAAATAGTTAGCCTGCTTGCTTCTTGTCCTCATTCCCTTGAGTACATTTCTCTATTCTTTAACTCTAAGATGGTAACTGTCCTTGATGGAGAAGTGTGCTTCTTCCAGGGAGCAGGATCCTGCTTTTCAATCCAATCTCTTATTCTGTATCTTTTTATTAAGAAATTAAAAATATTAACAGTTATTATTGAGTATTTATGAATTTCTGTTGTTTTTGTGTTCCTGACTCACTTTTTAATCATCTTTTGCCTACCTATTTTGGGATTATTTACTCATTGTGCCTTCTTTTGGTCTATAATTAGTGCCGTGTGTAGAAATGAATTGGTGGACAGAAATTGTTGATATTTGTCCTTACTGTGAAATATTTTTTCTTTAATCTTTCATTATGTTTGATAGTTTTACTAGGTAGACTGGGCTGACATCTGATTTTCTTAGAGCATGCAGACTATTTATCCAGGTCATTCTGACTTTCTGCATGTCTGCACAAAAACTCTTGGAAAGATTTCATATTAATAAGCAAATGATACACATGAACACTTTAGAAAAACAAGCAGAAGCAATACCCCAAAAGTACAGACAGAAAGAAATAGTCAAACACAGAGATCAAACTAATAAGATAGAAATAAACAAAAAAAGCAATACGCTAAAACTCAGTGAAATTAAGAACTATTTCATTTAAAAAATCAACAGTCCTGACAGACTTTTAGACAAATTAGCCAGAAAAGAAAGAGAATCAAAATTAGGAAAATTAGAGATGTGAAAGAGAGCCATTACAACAGACACTGAGGAAATTCAGAGAATCATAAAGATATAGTTTAAAAATCTTTATTACACTAAACTGGAAAACATAAAAAAATGCATGAATTTCTTTTTTTTTCATTTCATGTATATATATATATATATTTTCATCTTTATTAACTTGGGTAATTTACAGTTCAACTGTTATTCCCTTTCCCGGTTTATGGGCCAACATCCCCCAACCCCTCGCCCTCCCCTTCTTTATGGTTGTTCCCCTCCCCATCCTCCCCAATTACCGCAATCCCCCCTACCATCAAGTTCACTGGAGGTTCAATCTTGGCAGGAACAAGAGCTTCCCCTTCCACTGGTGCTCTTACTAGGCTATTCATTTCTACCTATGAGGTTGGAGCCCAAGGTCAGTCCATGAATTGTCTTTAAGTACTGACTTAGTCCCTGTAAGCTCTGGTTGGTTGGTATTGTTTTTCATATGGGGTCTCAAGCACCTTCAAGCTCTTTCAGTCCTTTCTACGATTCCTTCAACGGTGGTCCCGTTCTCAGTTCAGTGGTTTAAGATTGCATTTGCCTATGTATTTGGTGTATTCTGGCTGTCTCTCGGGAGAGATCTACATCCAGTTCCTGTCCGCCTACACTTCTTTGCTTCATCCATCTTATCTAGTTTGGGGGCTGTATATGTATAGGCCACATGTAGGGTAGGCTCTGAACGGATGTTCCTTCTGCGTCTGTTCTAAACTTTGCCTCTCTATTCCATGCCAAGGGTATTCTTGTTCCCCTTTTAAAGAAAGAGTGAAGAATTCTGATTTTGGTCATCCTTCTTGAGATTCATATGTTCTGTGCATCTAGGGTAATTCGAGCATTTGGGCTAATATCCACTTATCAATGAGTGCATACCATGTGTGTTTTTCTGTTGGCGAGGATGTGGATAAAGAGGAACACTCCTCCATTGTTGGTGGGATTGCAGACTAGTACAACCATTCTGGAAATCAGTCTGGAGGTTCCTCAGAAAATTGGACATTGAACTGCCTGAGGATCCAGCTATACCTCTCTTGGGCATATATCCAAAAGATGCCCCAACATATAAAAAAGACACGTGCTCCATTATGTTCATAGCAGCCTTATTTATAATAGCCAGAAGTTGGAAAGAACCCAGATGCCCTTCAACAGTGGAATGGATACAGAAAATGGGGTTCTACTACACAATGGAATATTACCCAGCTATCAAAAACAATGACTTTATGAAATCATAGGCAAATGGTTGGAATTGGAAAATATCATCCTGAGTGAGCTAACCCAATCCCAGAAAAACACACATGGTATGCACTCATTGATAAATGGCCCATACGTATACAGCCACCCAATTAGACAAGATGGAGGAAGCAAAGAAGTGCAGGCAGACAGGAGCCAGATGTAGATCTCTCCTGAGAGACACAGCCAGAATACAGCAAATACAGAGGCGAATGCCAGCAGCAAACCACTGAACTGAGAACAGGACCCCCGTTGAAGGAATCAGAGAAAGAACTGGAAAGCTTGAAAGCCCTGGGTCCTGCTAAGACTGAACACCCAGTGAACGTGATTGTTGGGGGGAGGGTGGCAATTGGGGGAGCATGAGGGGGGTAGCAGCTAGCGGGATGTTGGCCCGTAAACCAGGACAGGGAATAACACTCGAAATGTAAATAAGAAATACTCAAGTTAATAAATAAATAAAAAAAAGTTGGAATCTGAATGTCTTCATCCCACCCCTTATATTGTTTGACACCATGCAAAAGGTCAACAGAACAACACAGATAATGCACATTTTTATTTAGTAACAGTTCATGCTTATATATTATGGATTACAAATAATTTAACTTAACATTATCCTAAAATGCAAATATCCTTCACTCTTATATCTACATAAATTTCTTAGTAAATCACTACAACAGAAACAGATTTTTGGTCAGTCATGTGATTCCTAAGCACTTGGTTACCAGTATACTATGGAAAATTACCACTCTCCTTGTGTTAGCTGAGATCTTGGGATCTGGGGAGAGGTACCACCAGATTGTAGTTTTATTTGAAAGTACTACCTCAGGCAATTACAAGAAGTTGGGCAGGATTCTAGAAGGGTCAAGCTTCCTAGCCAATTTGGTGTGTGGTCTATTATCCTGAGGTGGTGTTGTTTCAGGGTTCCACCAGTGTGCCCAGGGCAGGGATGGCAGAAATGGCTGTTCAGGGTACTCGGAGTGGGTGTGGTCCTGTGAAAGGCATGGGGCTGCAGGCCTGAATATGACTGTGCCCTAAGCTGAGCAGTGAGTTGAGTAAAGTTGAGTTTCTAGACCTCTGACCACTTCTGACCGTGTGGAAGTCCCATGCTGCTGTCCAGTGTTGCTGAGCCTTGGATCCTTCTAGAAATTTTTCTCCAATTGCTGTGGAGCTTAGGAAGGTGTATACCTTGTTTGAACACACTCCAAGGCCTGATATGTGTTCCATAAAGCCTGAAACTGTAGACAGCGCTGGCAGGAACATTGATGAAGAAATCCCAGAGGGAGCCTTCACTCAGACAGACTGATGGACAAATACTAGGATTGTGGTAGAGTGCGATATGGCTTTTCCTTTAGAATTTATTGTTGATATATTCTGCATGTGATGTTTTCAGCATGTTTGTTGTGTTGATGTATAGATAATTCTACCTGCTCCTGTCCATTAAGAAACCCAGCACCATCAGTAGCTACAGAAGGACAGTATACTCTTGCTTCTTCATTGTTCCTTCCCCTGTAAACCAATGATAAGCCCCTCAAGACACAACAATCCCTCTGGTACTGGAAAGCTTTGGTAAAGGATAAGAAGTCCAGGGAAATGTCCTTTATGGTTGTTTTGTTCCATTGACAGTTCCTATTGTGCAGTGTCTAAGCTGTCCTCCGGCTCATTATTAAGGTTAAGGTCATTTTGAACTCTCGATCCTTCTTCCTCTGCAACTTATGTCTTGACATGGCAGGCTTGCCCAAACCACATCTGGACAATGTGCTGATTTGTTTTATGCTTTGAATGTTTGTTTGTGACAGATACCTTTGTTGTTTCTGTTCTTTGTTGAATGTGGTATTTATGAAAGGCTGGCTTCAGAGACTGGAATAGAAAGGATACCATCAACTTCTATCCTCTGACAGGAATTAGAGAGCAGGACCTGTAGCTCAGTGGTAGAGTATTTGACACAGGATGTCCTAGGTTCAATCCCCAACTCTGCCAAAATGGAAAGGAGGATAGAGGACTATCACAGTTTCTTTTCTAAATGTTTAGAAGAATTTACCATTCATCCTTTATAGTATTCAAAGCCAGACATCTTATTACTCTGGAGGTAGAGGAAAGTGAATGTCCATGAGTTTTAGAGCATCCTGTTATAAGGGTGCACTTATAAGGGTAAACCGGCTCACAAGGTAAAGGGGCTTGACATGCACCTTCATGGTCTGAGTTCAATCCTCAGGAATTCACATGGTTGGAAGAGAGACCTGCTTCCCACAAATTATCCTCTGACCTCCACAGGCACATAGTAGCAAATGCAGTGTGGTGTGTGTGTATGTATATGTGTGTACGTGTGTGAGAGTGAGTGAGTGATTTTTTAAATAACAAAGTCAAGGAGGCTTACACTTGAAGAATGGCACCCAAGGTTGACATTTCTTGCTTTCACATTTATACACTTGTGAAAAATCTTCATAAACATTAATAGGCACCACTCCACATACATACATATGATGTATACAAGAAAGTAACATCTCAAAGCACTGCTTTACATCAGTACTGGAATTCAGGGCACTTGAGCACAGTGTAACATTTCAACAAAGTACAGCTATGCCTTTTTCCAGTTGACCATTAACATGAATTCCTGAGAATGTCTGTGACTGAAATCCACAGGTTAAATAAAAAGTCATGAGTTAATTCATTTCTCTAAGAGCAAAGAAACCCTTGCAAGAAATAACACAAAGAAACTGCAGGAAGTGACAGTTCAAACAGTGTAAATATTTATATATTTTCGGTTCCAGAGAGAAATTCTATAGGAAACTTGGATATGTCAAATTATAAAGACACAATTTATAAGGGGTAATAAGTAGCTAATGTTGTTAATTACAAAGAAGTCACATAAAAGATAGAAAAAAGACAAATAACCCAAGAGGAAAATGTGAATTCTTGTGGTCAAGGCCTTTACAGACATTGAATCTTTTAGTTACCTTTAAGGGAGGTCCTGCTGCTGAATGTCAGGCAGTGAGGGTTGGCAGAAGGGACTGGAAACAATCGCGAGTGTCTCGCTTCTATGATTTACAGGCTGTATAGTGTCAGGAAAAATTCATGGTCCCATACATATTATTTCTCTAAATCCTAGGTCTACAGATGTTTCCAAACATGCCAAGTCTCTAAGTGGGAAGAGATGGTGCTAACTCAGGAATTCATTAGTGTAAACCATGATCTATCTTTCTTGAAGTGTCGATGTCTAAATCCTGCCACCTTGCATTGTGCTTTGACCTGGAGCACCCTGTTGGTTGATAGGAAATGAACCATTAATGACTTGCCTGGTGCGTATTTGCATGTTTGCCTAGTTGGGGGTGTTAAGAGAATCATCATTTAGCAGAGATTTGGTTTTGTCACTAAGGCCCCAATGAACTTTTTTTTTATGTTTAACTTATAGAACCTCATGAGTACAATTCCTAAGATACTTTCAGTATCATAGCACTCACATGTGTCTTTGTGTGTGTTTTTGTATGTGTGTGACTGCTATGTTTCTGTGTGTATGTTTTTGGTCTTTGCTATTTTGTGGACTCTTCTTTTTCGCACTTTTTATCCCCTTCTCTCTGGTTTCACCTCATAACATTAGATAAGGCAACAGGGTTATAGAGGGTAGAGAGATAGAGATGCCTGAATTTTTCTTTTGTTTCTTCTTTGATCACAACTACTTACAAATTATAAACAACCCCCATTAAGGACCAACAGTACCAACACCCTCTCCAGCCCTCACATTTATGTACCCTATGAAAAGTTCCTGGAAATTCAAATGTCATACAATCACATAAACCATCTGAAGTTGGTGAACCATACTTAAGCTAGAGTATGAGCCAAATCATGGTCAGCAGCCACAGAAGTCTGAAGTATCCCAGTATCCCTACACCTAATTTTAAGATGAAAGCTCATTCTTACAATATGTCTGGGTGTTTTCCCCCTAAAACACAAAATTTGCAAATTCTTAACAATGCCACCCTATTTGATTTTGGTACCAATCAGGAGCCCCACTGTTCCCTGACCAAAATGTATACACATGGCCACATCTAGGTAGAACATATGCTTTGCTCACAGATTTGAATTATGAGCAAACTAAATTGCAACCCACTCAACTTATGAGAGATACTTTGGCGATGACCACTTGGGAACTTTTTTTTATGGGTCCCCACATTTGCCTTGTTCTCTGTCCTTGTTATTTTTCTCTCAGTTCTGTGAGCAATTCTGTACCCGTACTAGTTTCTGTTGTACTGGAATAAGGTGATCCATGTTGTGCTTGCTACCATAGAAACAAATGAACACACACACACAACACACACACACACACACACACACACACACACACTGAATCTTTAAACTGCATTTTAGTCAGACATCCAGCATTCTTCTCTCTGTGTAGTGAATGATTCACACATACACAAGGCTGTTGCATTGCTCTTGAGTCTCCATCTGTGTTACACCTAGGTTAAAGGTTAACTTAGAACAGTTAGCAGTGTAACCTGCTGGGCTACTTACAGTGTGCACATTCAGCTTCCTTTCTACTCGATGAAATACGGATGTGCCTCACTAACATAGAACCAAAAGTGTCCCTCAGTATTCCCATCAGTGGTATTTATTATTAAAGAACTCTAATAATTAATCACTCACCTCCATGGACCTATATGACATATGTTAAAACTACACAAATGCAAAACTCAAAAGGGCATGGTTAAATACAATCTTAATAACCTTTGCAAGACAGTCAACATAGCACACATGTGTATTGTACACATCCACATCACTTTATAACACACACACACACATGCACACACACCATACAGACACACACACACACACACACACACACACACACACACTCAAAGACTCAAAGAGAGAAAGAGATAGAGCAAATACTACCTTTTAAAAGTAGAATTCCTTAAAACGATACATTATCCACATAATATTCTAAAGTGATGGTACCATATTTCTGCTTGAGATATCATTTGAGGATTATTCAGTACCTACCACTGGAAGAAAAAAGGTCTGAAACTTTGATTCATTCTTCGCAGGTAGAGGTACTAAGGGCCCAGAACTAATTAAAGTCCATATACATATGCATTCTTTTCTGTTCATCTTTTGTTTGAAATGTGTGAGTGCCTGCCTGTATGTTTGTTTGTACACCTCCTGGAATTGGATTTATAGTTGTGATTTATCATGTAGGTGCAGGAATTGAATGAACTTGTGTCCTTTGCAAGAGGAACACATGCTCTTAACCACTGAGTTATTTCTCTAGCAGTCACAGTCTTGAGAAATCATAAACACTTGCTATGAAATAGACTGAGTGACTTTCAAGCACATACTTTAAAAAAGTGAAGTGAACTCTTCTCATCGGCTCCTCTGAGGAGAGGAACTCCATGATGGGAGGCAAGCTGAGCAAGAAGGGTTACAATGTGAATGAGGAGAAGGCCAAGGACAAAGACAAGAAGGCTAAAGGCGCGGGCACCGAGGAGGAGGGGACCCCAAAGGAGAGAGAACCCCAGAAGGCCGCCCACACCACTGAGGTCAAGGAGAGCGCAGAGAAGCCCAAGGACACTCCAGATGGTGAGGCATGGGCTGAGGAAAAGGAGGCCGACCAACAGGCGGCCGGTAAGGAGGAGGCGCCCAAGGCCCAGCCCAAGAAGAGCGAGGGCGCCACGGAGGAGCAGCCCGAGCCCCGGCCAGTGCCTGAGCAGGAGGCGGCCTGGCCCGGGCCCGCGATGGGCGGCGAGGCCCCCAAGGCCGGCGAGGCGAGCGCCGAGCGCCGAGGGCACCCGCGCGCCGGATCGCGCGCCCCAGGAGGGGGGCGAGGCCAAAAAGACTGAGGCACCCGCCGCTGGCCGCGAGGCGAAAAGCGACGCGGCCCAGGCGGCTTCAGATTCTAAACCTAGCAGTGCGGAGCCCGCGCCCTGGTCCACAGAGACGCTCGCGGCCTCTGAGGCGCCCAGTTCCGCGGCCAAGGCCCCCCAGGCACCGGTCTCCAGCTCTGAACAAAGAACAAAGCGTGGCCGTCAGAGGTCACTCGCAAAGGACCGGTCTCAAGCTCTCTCTGTCTCTGTATCCTATACTAACTTGTTTCAAATTGGAAGTGAGGCTATGTATTGCCCAAGGGATTAAAAAATAAAAAAAAAAAAGAAAAGAAAAGAAAAGAAAAAAATAGGAGGATGTGTCCCATCCGGGGAGGGAGGGAGCGGGGAGCATCCAAATAGTATTTTTGTGGGGAAATATCTAATATACCTTCAGTCACCTTGACCAGTCAGTCCTGGATTTTACAGACCATTGTCTGAAAGTACATCATCTGTACCTGAACCGCTATCCCCTAGGCTCCATCCTTTAAAAACCCCAGCATCCCTCCTGTGATACAGCTGGGGAGGAGGGTGTTTGATTTTGCCCACAGGGCCAGTGCCAAGGCAATCAGATCTTTATGAAAGCAGTATTTTCTGTTTCTTTTTTAATCTACAGCCTTTTCTTATTTTTTTTTTAACGTTTGTGGATGAATGCCAACTTTCAGACAGAGACCACTTAGCTTGTCCACACTGTATCTCAATGCCAGCCCTCCACTCTTCCGCTCCAGATAGTTTTGGGAGTGACAAACATTCTCTCACCTTACTTAGCCTACCTAGATTTCTCATGACGAGTTAATGCATGTCCGTGGTTGGATGCACCTGTACTTCTGTTTATTGGTCAGTGGAAATGAAAAATAAAAAGTCTGCATTCATTGCAGCTCCAGTTTTCTTCCATCTATGTCTCAGACCCCAACACACCAGCCATTGGAAAATGGAAAATAAATAAATAAATAAATAAATAAATAAATAAATGTACAATGGATGCATTGAAATTATATGTAAGAGTATAAATGGCATGAAAGTAATAAAGCTAAGCAATTAAAAATTAAAAAAAAAGTGAAGTGAAACATACAAACTGGTGGTTTGAATATGCTTGGCCGAGGAATGGCACTATTAGGCAGTGTGGCTTGGAGGAAGTTTGTCACTATGGGGGTGGGTTTTGAGAGACTGTTCTCTTACCTGCCTGGAATTCAGTCTTCTAGAAGCTTTCAGAAGGCTGTAGAACTCTCAGATCCTCCAGTGTCAAGACTGCCTAGATGCTGGCATGCTCCTGTCTTGATGATAAGGGACTGAAACTCTGAATCTGTAAACCAGCCACAATTAAATGTTGTCCCTATAAGAGTTGTTTTGGTTATGATGTCTGTTTACAGAAGTAAAACCTTAGCTAAGACACAAACAGAAGGGAACAGGTTGCATATGGACATACCTCAAAGGAGAAGTGAGACCAAAACTTCACAAGTATAAATTGAAGATCCTTGGCAAAAAGACAAAACATGTTTAATGGAAGGATTCAGATTCATGAAAATTAAAGATATGCTTCTCTCTAGGCAGAATAATGTGGCAAGAGAAGGAAATTAAAGAAAGCGGTACAAATAGAAAAAGAAGTTAAATTATCTCAATTTGCAGATGATGTGATATTACATTTAAGTGATCCCAAAATGCTACTAGAAAACGTCTAGACAATTTCAGCAAAATGGCAGGACACCACGTCAACTTACAAAATCAGGAGCCTTTCTATACAACACCAACAAATACACCAAGAGATCACGAATATATTCACATTTACAATAGCATCTACAATATAAACTTCAAATACCTAATGAAAGAAATAAGAAAGAAGCTAGAAAGTGAAAAGGTTTAAAATATTTATGCACTGGTAGAATTAATATAGTGAGACTGTCATCCTACCAAAAGTGATTTAAAGCTCAGTGCAATGTTAAAATAAATACCCCCCAAAATTAGTCAAAGAAATAGAAAAATTCTAAAAAATCATACGGAAATAAAAATAACATCAGAAACCAAAGTAATTCTGAGAAAATAGTGGGGAAATTACTAATAAAAAGTTAAAGACAAGTCTTGCACCCAAATCCTATTGGGAAGAGAGCTGCACTTTCAGAAGTACAGACAATCCTGAGAACTCAGGGGAGACTGCCACTTCTGCTCACATTCCTGGCCCAAGAGGACCCTGCCTAGTGCCCTCTGGATACTGGAATATAGGAGCAGTCAATGGCAGGAACCTTCTGGTTTCTGCCTGCACCCAGAAGTGAACTGAACTGGTACCACAGCTCCCTGCACCCAGATCCCATGGAGCAGAGAGCTGGACTCTCAGAAGTGCAGATAATCCTGAGAGCTCAGAGGAAACAACTACTTCTGCCCACATTCCCAATCCCATAAGAACCTGCCTAATGCCCTCTGTGCCCTCTGGACACAGGGACCTAGGAGTAGTCAGAGGCAGAACCCTTCTGGTTTCTGCCTGCCCTGAGAGCCAAAAGCCAGTCAGCAGGAGCACCTACACATTTGAGAACAGACAGAAGACCTACTCTTCTGCTCCAAGCGACCCACCTGGTAGCCTTAGGACACACAAAGTCAGGAGTAGCTCTCTGTTCCCAGATCTGGCTGAAAGAAAACAGGTCTACAGGAGTACTGACACACAGGCTAAAAGGAAGGTCAAGTCACTGTCAGAGACAGAAAGACAAGCTAACACCAGAGAAAACCTGATGGCAAGAGACAAGCACAGGAACCTAAGCAACAGAAACCAAGACTAGTTGGCATCATCATAAACCAGTTCTCCCACCAAAACAAGATTTAGATTCAAAATCACATCTCAGGATGATGATAGAGGACTTTGAGAAGGACATAACTTCCTTAAAGAAATACGGGCCAACACGGTTGAACAAATAGAAGCCCTTAAAGAGGAAACAGAAAATCCCTTAAAGAATTATAGGAAAACACAACCAAACAGGTGAAGGAATTGAACATAACCATCCAGGTTTCAAAAATGGAAATAGAAACAAAAAAGAAAGCACAAAGGGAGACAACCCTGGAGATAGAAAGCCTAGGAAAGAGATGAGGAGTCACAGATGCAAGCATCACTAACATAATACAAGAGCTAGAAGAGAGAATCTCAGGGGCAGAAGATACTATAGAAAACAGCAACATAACCATCAAAGATAATGTAAAATGCAAAAAGCTCCTCTAAAACATCTAGGAAATCTGGGCACAATGAGAAGATCAAACCAAAGGATAATAGGTATAGAAGAGAGCAAAGATTCCTAACGTAAAGGGTCACTAAATTTCTTCAACAAAATTATTGAGGAAATCTTCCCTAACCTAAAGAAAGGGATGACCATAAACATACAAGAAGCCTATAGAACTCCAAATGGATTGGACCAAAAAGGAATTAACTCTTGTCACATAATAGTCAAAATACCAAATGAACAAAACAATGAAAATGTATTAAAAGCAGTATGGGAAAAAGGTCGAGTAACATAAAAAGGTGAACCTATCAGAAATACAGCAGACTTCTCACCAGATTCTATGAATGCCAGAAGGTCCTGGGCAGATGTCATACAGACCCTAAGAGAACAGAAATGCCAGCCCAGGCTACTATATCCAGCAAAACTCTCAACTAACATAAATAGAGAAACCAAGATATTCAATGAGAAAACCAAATTTACACAATATCTTTCTACAAATCCAGCTCTACGAAGGATAATAGATGGAAAACTCAAATACAAGGAGGGAAACTACTCCACAGAAAAAAGCAAGAAAGTAATCTCCTTGCAATAAAACCAAAAGAAGAGAGACACACAAACAGAATTCCAGTTTTAAATATGAAAAGAACAGGAAGCAACAATCACTAGTCCTTAATATATCTCAACATCAATGGACTCAATTCCCCCCGAAAAAAGACATAGACTAACAGACTGGATATGTAAAGAGGACCCAGCAATTTGCTGCTGCAGGAAACACACCTCAGAGACAAAGACAGACACTACCTCAGGGTAAATGGCTGGAAAACAAATTTCCAAGCAAATGGCTGGAAGAAACAAGCTAGAGTTGCCATTCTAATATGAAATAAAATTGACTTTCAACCAAATGTCATCAAAAAAGATAAGGAAGGATATTTCATATTCATCAAAGGAATAATCCACCAAGATGAACTCTAAATCCTAAATATCTATGCTCTAAATGCAAGGGCATCTACATTCATAAAAGAAACCTTATTAAAGCTCAAATTACATATTGTATCTCACAAAATAATAGTAGGAGATTTCAACACCCCATTCTCATCAATGGATAGATCATGGAAACAGAAACTAAACAGAGACATAGAGAAACTAACAGAAGTTATGAACCAAATGGATTTGACAGATATTTTAGAACATTTCATCGTAAAACAAATGGATATACCCCTTTCTCAACACCAGCGCTTGCCTCTCGCCATCAGATTATCTCTAGTGTTACTTTGTTCTGCTATTTCTGACATTGGCTAGACTGTCCTATAAGCCTGTGTTTCAGGAGTGCTGTAGACCTGTTTTCCTGTTTTCTTTCAGCCAGTTATGGGGACAGAGTGTTCTGCTTTCGGGCGTGTAGTTTTTCCTCTCTACAGGTCTTCAGCTGTTCCTGCTGGCCTGTGTCTTGAGTTCACCAGGCAGGTCACTTGCAGCAGAAAAGTTGGTCTTACCTGTGGTCCCGAGGCTCAAGTTCGCTCGCGGGGTGCTGCCCAGGAGCTCTCTGGGGTGGCAGCAACCTGGAAGATCTGCGCTGCCCTTTCCGGTAGCTTCCATGCACCAGGGTTCCAGATGGCGTTTGGTGTTTTCCTCTGGCGTCCAAGATGTGTGCAGTGTGCAGACTCTTCTGGTTTCCCAGGCGTGTCTGCCTCTCTGAAGGTTTAGCTCTCCCTCCCACGGGATTTGGGTGCAGAGAACTGTTTATCCAGTCTGTTACCTTCAGGTTACAATGTGTCTCAGGCGCAGGGGTCCTGCCGGTCCTGGGCCCTCCCCTACGGGAACCCAGAGGCCTTATACAGTTTCCTCTTGGGCCAGGAATGTAGGCAGGGGTGGGCAGTGTTGGTAGTCTCTTCCACTCTGCAGCCTCAGGAGTGCCCACCTGACCAGGCGGTGGGGTCTCTCTCCCACGGGATCTGGGAGCAGAGAGCTGCTGTGGGCCGGGATCCGCGGGTGTGGGACTCCCGGTAAAAACAGGACATGCCCGGTCCTAGAGGAATTCTGCCTCTGCGTGTCCCGAGTTCATCAGGCAGGTCTTTTGCAGCAGAAAAGTTGGTCTTACCTATGGTCCCGAGGCTCAAGTTTGCTCGCGGGCTGCTGCCCATGAACTTTCTGCGGTGGCAGCAACCAGGAAGATCCGCGCCGCCGTTTCAAGGAGCTTCAGTGCACCAGGGATCCAGATGGCGTTTGGTGTTTTCCTCTGGCGTCCGAGATGTGTGTGCAGAGTGCAGTCTCTTCTGGTTTCCCAGGCGTGTCTGCCTCTCTGAAGGTTTTGCTCTCCCTCCCACGGGATTTGGGTGCAGAGAACTGTTTATCCGGTCTGTTTCCTTCAGGTTCCGGTGGTTATTCTCTTTCTTTTCTGGCTAATTTGTCTAAAAGTCTGTCAGGACTATTAATTTTTTAAATGAAGTAGTTCTTAATTTCACTTACTTTTAGCGTATTGCTTTTTTTGTTTATTTCTATCTTATTAGTTTGATCTCTGTGTTTGATTATTTCTTTCTGTCTGTACTTTTGGGGTAATGCTTCTGCTTGTTTTTTTTAAAGTGTTCATGTGTATCATTAACTTATTAATATGAAATCTTTCCAAGAGTTTTTGTGCAGACATGCAGAAAGTCAGAATGACCTAGATAGATAGTCTGCATGCTCTAAGAAAATCAGATGTCAGCCCAGAATACCTAGTAAAACTATCAAACATAATGAAAGGTTAAAGAAAAAACATTTCACAGTAGGGACAAATATCAGCAATTTCTGTCCACCAATTCATTTCTACACACGGCATTAGTTATAGACCAAAAGAAGGCACAATGAGTAAATAATCCCAAAACAGGTAGGCAAAAGATGATTAAAAAGTGAGTCAGGAACACAAAAACAACAGGAATTAATAAAAACTCCTCAATAATAACTGTTAATATTTTTAATTTCTTAATAAAAAGATACAGAATAAAAGATTGGATTGAAAAGCAGGATCCTGCTCCCTGGAAGAAGCACACTTCTCCATCAAGGACAGGTACCATCTTAGAGTTAAAGAATAGAGAAATGTACTCAAGGGAATGAGGACAAGAAGCAAGCAGGCTAACTATTTGATATCTGACAAATATACTTCCAACAAAAACTAATTAGAAGATATAAGGGAGGAAGCTACATACTCATTCAAGGAAAAAACTACCAACAGGATGTTACAGTTTTAAACATTTCTGTACCAAATGTAAGGGCACCCCCTTTCATAATACAAACACTACTCTATCCAAAATTATATGTCGAGCATCACACAGGTATAGTGACTTCAGTACCTACTTCTAACCAATAACCAGTCACCCTGACAAAAGCTAAACAGAAAAACTCTGGAGTTAATTACATCATACATTGAATGGAGCTAATGGAACTCTTACAATGTTTTACCCAATCATTAAACATTAAATTTTATTTTGGCAGTTAATGACATTTTCTCCAAAACTAAACACAGTATTAGGAGAAAAAGTAAGTCTTCATGAACATAGGAAAATTGAAATAACATCTGACATCTCATCTTGTTAATGCAATTTTATAATTAACAGTTTCTTGTTTATCTTGGTTATCTTGCAAATACATGAGACAGAGAGTATAAGGTTTATTTGATAAGCTTTACAGAACAATATCTGAATAGTTATTAATCAATCTAATCCTCTAAGCTAATCTGGCTACCTCTCAGGGAAGATTCCCAAGATACTTGCATTTTAGTATTGATTTGGCTCTCTCTGCTCTGGGCACTTTTCCAGGTATTTCTCGGACTCTCTCTTTGTGTTGACGTTTCTTTAACCCCTTTATTTACTCCTTTCCACTCACTGGAATCGGAAGTCCACCCCTGTTCTCTCCCCTGCTCAGCCATTGGCTGATCAGTTTTCATTGACAAATCAGAGAATAAATGGGGAGCAAAATGTATATAACAGCGAGACAGGAGATATTGGAATAAGCATTACAACGCCATGTCTGGATTAAAGAAGTTACAGGAGCAGAGAAATCAACATTTGAATAATACAAGGCTAATCTTTATACAATGCACAAAACATTATGCCTATGCCATCAGACTACCATGTATTAAATATGGATATCAACAATAGATATATCAAAAATTATACAATCTCATGTATAAAAACTGGTTCAAAACAGAATCCAAGAAAGAAGTAAAAAAGCTTTAGAACTGAATGAAAATATGACATACCAAATCTGTGGGAAACAATGATAGTATATTTAGCAGGAAAGTTCTTAGGCTAATTAAATGGTACAATTTAAATGCATTATTTATATGATGTCCAAACTACACCTAAATGACGTTTTTATAAAAAAATAAGTAATGAAAATGTGGTAGAACACACTTCCAGCTTTTAGGAAGTGGAAGCATAGGAGGAGTTCAAGGCCAGGCTAAGCTACATAGCCTCAGCTAAATGATCTTTGTCCACAAAAGGAAAAGACAAGTAGGGAAAAGACAGTAAAACCAAGGCCTTCAGATGATGGCTGAAGGAGAATGTAACAGGGAAAAGAGTCACAGAGATTCCAAGGTGTGGGTAAGGAAATATTTACTGAAGGGATGGGGTGTTGTTTCTAGTACAGGACTTTCCTCTTTATTCTGTATACTAGAATGGGGAAAAACAGTTCACTATCTCTATTTGTAAATAATGTTTTATTTGAATACAGTCATGCCTAACTACTTAGTGCGATGTGACTGATTTCACAGTAAATAGACAACTTTGCAAAGTTACCATATGATTGATCAGTAAATCATAACATATTTTTCATATGCTGCTGCCCAAGATATACATCTGGTCTTTATTATTAAGTTTAAAGTGTACCACAAAAACCATGTGCTAGAAACAATCATCCCACATTCATGCATGAATCCTATTTAGAAGGGTCCTTGAAAAGTAAATAGGATTGGGTGAGAATACATAAGGCAAGAACTAGAATGTTTCCTGTTCTTCACTGTGTGATACCTCTGCCTCAGAGGGCACAAGGTTCTCTATTCTTCACTTCTTGATAAATTACCTAGTCTAGGCTATTTTGTAATAGGAAGAGAAATCAAACTAAGACCCTGCTATGTAGAGGGTGCCACCACTGAAGGTTTTCAGGATAACCATGTTTACCAGCCAGTAAGTGCATCTGAATGGACAGAACCAAGGGAGCACATTGTCCTATTGCACATTCTTTTATCTTACCTGTCTCCAGAATTCCACTGTCTTTTAGAGAAGCAGGAGATAGGGCTATATACTCAACCCAGGAGTTTTGGGCCATTTCTCTTAAGATTTTGAGAGCAGTAACTACACATGCAGTACCAAGTTTTAAAAATCTTAAGATTTTTAACACTTCTTTCTTTGCACACTCCTCCATGTCTGATACAGTTCCTAGTAATCAACCAATATTTAATGAGTAAATGGCCATCATCACTAGTTACTAGAACAATATCAGTATTTCTTTCCATCTTTTTATAGAATTCAAAGCCTCCTATTACCTGTTCATAGAACCTTTTGGCTTTCTAACTAGAACATGTTTCCAGAAGCTACTAGCCATCACCAATATCCCCCTAAAGTCTCAAAAGACATAAGTGTAGTGCACTGTTCTCCTTCCCTTGAACAGAGGCCCTCAAGAAGAATGTTTCTGTCACTTTCCTCCCACATTGAGAATTAATTCAGCCTGCATGCTCTTTCCTCTAGAGGACAAAAGTCCAACCCTGATTTAAAACATATATATGGCCAATACTATCAAAAGTAAACTTATTAATCATAATACAATATGGCAACACTGAGGAGTGATTTCCTGAAGAAAGCCACAGCATTCATGCCAAGATGTTCTTGTGCCTCCAGGATGGGGTCAAAGTGGGTGGATTCCTGTGCTGCCAGTTAACCTTGGATCAGGGAATTTACTAGTCTGAAGGAGGATCTTCAGAAGAGACTGTCAGAAAAGGAAGACGGTGCATCTGTTCTGCTTATCATCTTACAGACCCATACTGCTTGTGCTTAAACACTAACTGTAAGTAATTAAAGATAGCATATAGCACTGAATTTACTTAGTCCTTTAAATGAAATGCCATTAAACACTGAATAGAAAATACGCTGTTAGGCTGAAGAGATGGCTCAGCCATTAAAGGCTAGGCTAACAACCGAAAATGTAAGAAAATAGATTACACATTTTGAAAGATGAATGGGATTGTTGGCTCTTCAATTGACAAGGGCAAATTTCAAATGATGTTGGCTAACAAGAAAAATGTTATTTTTCTTTAAAAGAAGTTGTTTAGAGTAATTTTCTTTTATGTTTGAGTGCTTTACCTGTGTCCACAGAAGCCAGAAGAGGGCATAGGTCCTGTGATTGGATTTACCAATTCTTGTAATCCATTTCAAGTGTGAAATAGTTGCATGCAGTGTATGACATCCCCAAAGAGACACCAGGACACAGGACTTTCTACTACATGGTAATTAATTGGCTTGATGATCTTGTACAGGTGTTATACAGGTAACCACATCAGCTCTGATTCTTGCACCAGCTGTTTCATTTCCAGAAGTCAACATTTTATAGCTGTCCTCTATATCTGCTGGCTCATACACTCTTTTTCTATTTTGTGGAGTCGTTTCCATAGCAATTGGATAGTTCTTCTCTGAACTTGTGCTAAAATTCTGCAGTGAGTCCATCTGATCTTTGGCACTGGTTATTTGGGACATATATTATTTTTATTATTTTCTTCAGTCTCATCACTAATTTTTGGATCTGTTTAGCTCACTTGTTTTTTATTGGTTTAATTTTGATATGTCAAGTGTTTCTAGAAATTCATCTGTTTCTTTCAGACATTTCAGATTAGTGGAAAAGAGACTTTTAAAATAGGTTCTTATAATTTTCTTAATTACATTTATATGTTATAATATTTCCTTTTTCATTTCTCATTTTATTATTTGGGTCTGTAAAAACACACATGCACTTAGGCTTTCATTCAGGGCTTTCTATATGTGAGTTCTTTTTACTTTTCTTAGATTAACATAGAGTTTGCCAAAATATATTCAAACATAACTTTTAATTTAATGGATTCTTTGGAAACTTTTTTGCTTCCATTTCATTAACTTTTGACCTCTTTTCATCTACTGGTTGTGGTTTGGTTTGCTCAAGGCTTTTGGATGTATCATTACGTTATTGATTACTGATGTCTCGATTAGTTTTTCATTAAGCATTCAAAGCTGTAATATTTCATTGTGTTCAGATAGAATGCAGGAAGTTATTTCAATTTTCCTTTGTTTGTTGAAAGTTGCTTTTTGTTCTAATATATGGTGAATATTGGAGAGATTTCTTTGTCTCGTTGAGGAGAAAGTATAGTTTTAATGTTTAGGTAGATGTGCTATAAGATATATTTTGTCCTTTTGCGTTATGATTTCATTCAGTTCCAATGTTTCTCTGTTTAGTTTGAGTCTGGACAACCTCTCAGTTTTTGATAATTGGGTACTAAAGTCATCCAATGTCATTGTGGTGATTAATCTGTAGATTTAGATCTAATAGACAGTATTTGTTTTATGAAATTGTGTTTGGTGCAGTTATAGTTATAAATATTTACAGATTTTCTTTTCTAGAGGCCCCTTACTTGATCAATGGGCTGTCAGGAGTGACTGAATATTTGAGGACTTTTACCATCTTTTCCCCTGGCTTCTAGCTGCTTGTTTCAACTGTCGAAAGCTGTATACCATTTCTGTTCTCTCATTTATTGGCGTCTGGTTGGTGGCCCACAGTTTGTTGTGTGGTAGAGGAAGTAAATAGAGCTGTTGGAGGGTTGAGTGTCACTTTAGTTCATCACTGTGACCATGAAGGAATCAGTTGTAATCAATGCTCACTAAATACATATGCCAGGTTGTTAGAACCTATTGATTTATCTCCTTTACATTCACCCTCAATACATAGCTGTTCAATTAATAATATCACTCTGATATGGGATAAAGAGTCTAAAGTTACACTTTGAGTGTGAAAATAGTTGCATGCAGTGTAGGATATCTCCACACAGATACTAGGACACAGGGACTTCAGGTACAGGGCAATTGTGACTTGCGAGTCAACAAAGAAAACCTCTTTTAGAAAGGAGGTGGTAGAAGACATATCAGCCATGGAGGAATTACAGTATCAAAAGATGAGTTAAGCTTTAATTTCCTGGCTAAAGCAACTTTGGAAGTTGCCAGAAGATATCTAGTAAGCTCAGTTTGATCTGAGGTAGCCAAGAACAACATCAAGGAACATAATTTGCCTTCTTCATGCAAGTATGTATATATATATATATATATATATATATATATATATATATATATATATATCATAGGATGATGTGAGTATAAATAAATATATACATAGTTTCTTCGTCTAGACTTTTGTTCTGTCCTTTCTTCATATGTGTGTATCAATGAATATATTCTGGAAAGGAAGGGAAAAAGCCAGCATTTGTAACTATTTAGTCTGTGTTGGGTCTGTCTTTCTCTCTATATTTCTTTTTAAATTTTATTTTTCTTGGATATTTTATGAATTTACATTCCA